>NW_027207511.1:0-292689 GCF_963455315.2 Globicephala melas | reverse complement strand
GTTTGGCCCAGTTTGCAATTTCTGCGGAAGATGAACAGGAATAGCGAGAACCAATGAGAGACTAGCTGGAGGTGTCTGGACGGGCAAATTTAACTCTCATTTCCCACCAGGAAGAGGAAATAACCAAAGGCTCAGCGTGCCGTGCCGGAACCAGATTAGGGCCTGAAGCCATCCTGCGGTGTTGCGGCCAGCTCACAAGAAAACGAGTTGAAGAAAGGAGCTCAGGGGCACTGTAATTCACAAACCTGCAGAGTTATAAATGACAACTATCGTCCAAAAATATACTGAAGTAAGGCTGCCAAGAGGACTTGAAAGCGGGGCAGAATTGCAGGAAACCGATTTCAGGAGGTAGACTGGAATTGCATTGAAAGCATAGGAAAAGAGGCAGAACGTCCACAATGATGCACTTGGCCAAAAAGGGCGTATGCGTTTTTTCCTGAATATATTCAGGAGAAAACGCATACGCCCTTTTTGGCCAACCAAGCAAGCTTGCAAAGGAAATCTGCACTACAATGAAGTCTCACTTCCCCCCCCCCCCCGGTCAAAAGGGCCATCTGAAAAAAGTGTAAAATCCAGAAAGGCAGGACAGGCCATGGAGAACTGGGAGCCTTGTTATGCTGATGGGCGGGATGTAAACTGCCAACAGACACTCGGGAGAAGTGTATGGTGTTTCCTGAAACATCTAAAAAACAAAGCAACAGAGCCTAGGGCACTTCCACTTATGGTCCTATAGCTTAGGGAAATTAAAATCAAAAAGATACAGCCACCCCAATGTTTGGGACGCCTCTGTTTACAAGAACCTCGTTTACCGTACAAGTTCAATATCACAGAAAGTGAAAAATGGATAAAGAACTTGTGGTACTTACGTACAATGCAGTATCACTCAGCAGTGAAATCTATGCCATCAGGCCCGTAGCAGCACAATGAGTGGATTCAGGTACGATGATTCTAACTGAAATAAGTCACACAGAAAAAGAAACATCATAAGATATCAGTAATACACGGAATGTAAACTTGGCTACACAGGAACTGAATTACAGAACAGAACAGGGTCTCAAATTTAGAAAACCAACTTATGCTTGTTTAAGGGTAAAGGTGAGTTGGGGTGCTGCATAAAACCAGAGATTGAAATGAGCACAGATAAAGTTCCTTAAGCCAAATATGGAATAGACAAGAGCTACTCCTTGCTCAACGAAATGGACTCAACACCGCATATTAAACGCCTAAGAATGTACCTGACTCTTAAGTATCTTAAAACCGATGGATTGCTATGTCTCCGAAAGAGAATCAAGCATGTGTACAGGGACATAAACGCAGCAGTGATAGGATTGGAGAGGTTCGGTGAGCAAATGAAGACCCTTTGAAGTCATATTGCATGGTACCCATTCCACGGGTTTCAACTACCCAGGTTTAAGGTATTCTTCCTTCAGCTAAAACATGCATGTGGAACCTAGAGTATGATCAACCATGTGATCGGGAGACGTGTTCAAATATGTCTCAGTTTTCGTACCCTGGTACTCGGGTGCAACATTCCAGACGCTTTACTAACACTCTCCCGACTTGGAGAGTCAGTCCCTTTAACCTCCTGTTTGGCCCAGTTTGCAATTTCTGCGGAAGATGAACAGGAATAGCGAGAACCAATGAGAGACTAGCTGGAGGTGTCTGGACGGGCAAATTTAACTCTCATTTCCCACCAGGAAGAGGAAATAACCAAAGGCTCAGCGTGCCGTGCCGGTACCAGATTAGGGCCTGAAGCCATCCTGCGGTGTTGCGGCCAGCTCACAAGAAAACGAGTTGAAGAAAGGAGCTCAGGGGCACTGTAATTCACAAACCTGCAGAGTTATAAATGACAACTATCGTCCAAAAATATACTGAAGTAAGGCTGCCAAGAGGACTTGAAAGCGGGGCAGAATTGCAGGAAACCGATTTCAGGAGGTAGACTGGAATTGCATTGAAAGCATAGGAAAAGAGGCAGAACGTCCACAATGATGCACTTGGCCAAAAAGGGCGTATGCGTTTTTTCCTGAATATATTCAGGAAAAAAAGCATACGCCCTTTTTGGCCAACCAAGCAAGCTTGCAAAGGAAATCTGCACTACAATGAAGTCTCACTTCCCCCCCCCCCCGGTCAAAGGGCCATCTGAAAAAAGTGTAAAATCCAGAAAGGCAGGACAGGCCATGGAGAACTGGGAGCCTTGTTATGCTGATGGGCGGGATGTAAATTGCCAACAGACACTCGGGAGAAGTGTATGGTGTTTCCTGAAACATCTAAAAAACAAAGCAACAGAGCCTAGGGCACTTCCACTTATGGTCCTATAGCTTAGGGAAATTAAAATCAAAAAGATACAGCCACCCCAATGTTTGGGACGCCTCTGTTTACAAGAACCTCGTTTACCGTACAAGTTCAATATCACAGAAAGTGAAAAATGGATAAAGAACTTGTGGTACTTACGTACAATGCAGTATCACTCAGCAGTGATATCTATGCCATCAGGCCCGTAGCAGCACAATGAGTGGATTCAGGTACGATGATTCTAACTGAAATAAGTCACACAGAAAAAGAAACATCATAAGATATCAGTAATACACGGAATGTAAACTTGGCTACACAGGAACTGAATTACAGAACAGAACAGGGTCTCAAATTTAGAAAACCAACTTATGCTTGTTTAAGGGTAAAGGTGAGTTGGGGTGCTGCATAAAACCAGAGATTGAAATGAGCACAGATAAAGTTCCTTAAGCCAAATATGGAATAGACAAGAGCTACTCCTTGCTCAACGAAATGGACTCAACACCGCATATTAAACGCCTAAGAATGTACCTGACTCTTAAGTATCTTAAAACCTATGGATTGCTATGTCTCCGAAAGAGAATCAAGCATGTGTACAGGGACATAAACGCAGCAGTGATAGGATTGGAGAGGTTCGGTGAGCAAATGAAGACCCTTTGAAGTCATATTGCATGGTACCCATTCCACGGGTTTCAACTACCCAGGTTTAAGGTATTCTTCCTTCAGCTAAAACATGCATGTGGAACCTAGAGTATGATCAACCATGTGATCGGGAGACGTGTTCAAATATGTCTCAGTTTTTGTACCCTGGTACTCGGGTGCAACATTCCAGACGATTTACTAACACTCTCCCGACTTGGAGAGTCAGTCCCTTTAACCTCCTGTTTGGCCCAGTTTGCAATTTCTGCGGAAGATGAACAGGAATAGCGAGAACCAATGAGAGACTAGCTGGAGGTGTCTGGACAGGCAAATTTAACTCTCATTTCCCACCAGGAAGAGGAAATAACCAAAGGCTCAGCGTGCCGTGCCGGAACCAGATTAGGGCCTGAAGCCATCCTGCGGTGTTGCGGCCAGCTCACAAGAAAACGAGTTGAAGAAAGGAGCTCAGGGGCACTGTAATTCACAAACCTGCAGAGTTATAAATGACAACTATCGTCCAAAAATATACTGAAGTAAGGCTGCCAAGAGGACTTGAAAGCGGGGCAGAATTGCAGGAAACCGATTTCAGGAGGTAGACTGGAATTGCATTGAAAGCATAGGAAAAGAGGCAGAACGTCCACAATGATGCACTTGGCCAAAAAGGGCGTATGCGTTTTTTCCTGAATATATTCAGGAAAAAACGCATACGCCCTTTTTGGCCAACCAAGCAAGCTTGCAAAGGAAATCTGCACTACAATGAAGTCTCACTTCCCCCCCCCCCCCGGTCAAAAGGGCCATCTGAAAAAAGTGTAAAATCCAGAAAGGCAGGACAGGCCATGGAGAACTGGGAGCCTTGTTATGCTGATGGGCGGGATGTAAATTGCCAACAGACACTCGGGAGAAGTGTATGGTGTTTCCTGAAACATCTAAAAAACAAAGCAACAGAGCCTAGGGCACTTCCACTTATGGTCCTATAGCTTAGGGAAATTAAAATCAAAAAGATACAGCCACCCCAATGTTTGGGACGCCTCTGTTTACAAGAACCTCGTTTACCGTACAAGTTCAATATCACAGAAAGTGAAAAATGGATAAAGAACTTGTGGTACTTACGTACAATGCAGTATCACTCAGCAGTGAAATCTATGTCATCAGGCCCGTAGCAGCACAATGAGTGGATTCAGGTACGATGATTCTAACTGAAATAAGTCACACAGAAAAAGAAACATCATAAGATATCAGTAATACACGGAATGTAAACTTGGCTACACAGGAACTGAATTACAGAACAGAACAGGGTCTCAAATTTAGAAAACCAACTTATGCTTGTTTAAGGGTAAAGGTGAGTTGGGGTGCTGCATAAAACCAGAGATTGAAATGAGCACAGATAAAGTTCCTTAAGCCAAATATGGAATAGACAAGAGCTACTCCTTGCTCAACGAAATGGACTCAACACCGCATATTAAACGCCTAAGAATGTACCTGACTCTTAAGTATCTTAAAACGTATGGATT
Organism: Globicephala melas; assembly: GCF_963455315.2. Taxonomy (NCBI): domain Eukaryota; kingdom Metazoa; phylum Chordata; class Mammalia; order Artiodactyla; family Delphinidae; genus Globicephala; species Globicephala melas. The sequence goes on along the minus strand of NW_027207511.1, from coordinate 288,250 downwards.
GCTATGTCTCCGAAAGAGAATCAAGCATGTGTACAGGGACATAAACGCAGCAGTGATAGGATTGGAGAGGTTCGGTGAGCAAATGAAGACCCTTTGAAGTCATATTGCATGGTACCCATTCCACGGGTTTCAACTACCCAGGTTTAAGGTATTCTTCCTTCAGCTAAAACATGCATGTGGAACCTAGAGTATGATCAACCATGTGATCGGGAGACGTGTTCAAATATGTCTCAGTTTTCGTACCCTGGTACTCGGGTGCAACATTCCAGACGCTTTACTAACACTCTCCCGACTTGGAGAGTCAGTCCCTTTAACCTCCTGTTTGGCCCAGTTTGCAATTTCTGCGGAAGATGAACAGGAATAGCGAGAACCAATGAGAGACTAGCTGGAGGTGTCTGGACGGGCAAATTTAACTCTCATTTCCCACCAGGAAGAGGAAATAACCAAAGGCTCAGCGTGCCGTGCCGGAACCAGATTAGGGCCTGAAGCCATCCTGCGGTGTTGCGGCCAGCTCACAAGAAAACGAGTTGAAGAAAGGAGCTCAGGGGCACTGTAATTCACAAACCTGCAGAGTTATAAATGACAACTATCGTCCAAAAATATACTGAAGTAAGGCTGCCAAGAGGACTTGAAAGCGGGGCAGAATTGCAGGAAACCGATTTCAGGAGGTAGACTGGAATTGCATTGAAAGCATAGGAAAAGAGGCAGAACGTCCACAATGATGCACTTGGCCAAAAAGGGCGTATGCGTTTTTTCCTGAATATATTCAGGAAAAAATGCATACGCCCTTTTTGGCCAACCAAGCAAGCTTGCAAAGGAAATCTGCACTACAATGAAGTCTCACTGCCCCCCCCCCGTCAAAAGGGCCATCTGAAAAAAGTGTAAAATCCAGAAAGGCAGGACAGGCCATGGAGAACTGGGAGCCTTGTTATGCTGATGGGCGGGATGTAAATTGCCAACAGACACTCGGGAGAAGTGTATGGTGTTTCCTGAAACATCTAAAAAACAAAGCAACAGAGCCTAGGGCACTTCCACTTATGGTCCTATAGCTTAGGGAAATTAAAATCAAAAAGATACAGCCACCCCAATGTTTGGGACGCCTCTGTTTACAAGAACCTCGTTTACCGTACAAGTTCAATATCACAGAAAGTGAAAAATGGATAAAGAACTTGTGGTACTTACGTACAATGCAGTATCACTCAGCAGTGAAATCTATGTCATCAGGCCCGTAGCAGCACAATGCGTGGATTCAGGTACGATGATTCTAACTGAAATAAGTCACACAGAAAAAGAAACATCATAAGATATCAGTAATACACGGAATGTAAACTTGGCTACACAGGAACTGAATTACAGAACAGAACAGGGTCTCAAATTTAGAAAACCAACTTATGCTTGCTTAAGGGGAAAGGTGAGTTGGGGTGCTGCATAAAACCAGAGATTGAAATGAGCACAGATAAAGTTCCTTAAGCCAAATATGGAATAGACAAGAGCTACTCCTTGCTCAACGAAATGGACTCAACACCGCATATTAAACGCCTAAGAATGTACCTGACTCTTAAGTATCTTAAAACCTATGGATTGCTATGTCTCCGAAAGAGAATCAAGCATGTGTACAGGGACATAAACGCAGCAGTGATAGGATTGGAGAGGTTCGGTGAGCAAATGAAGACCCTTTGAAGTCATATTGCATGGTACCCATTCCACGGGTTTCAACTACCCAGGTTTAAGGTATTCTTCCTTCAGCTAAAACATGCATGTGGAACCTAGAGTATGATCAACCATGTGATCGGGAGACGTGTTCAAATATGTCTCAGTTTTCGTACCCTGGTACTCGGGTGCAACATTCCAGACGCTTTACTAACACTCTCCCGACTTGGAGAGTCAGTCCCTTTAACCTCCTGTTTGGCCCAGTTTGCAATTTCTGCGGAAGATGAACAGGAATAGCGAGAACCAATGAGAGACTAGCTGGAGGTGTCTGGACGGGCAAATTTAACTCTCATTTCCCACCAGGAAGAGGAAATAACCAAAGGCTCAGCGTGCCGTGCCGGAAACAGATTAGGGCCTGAAGCTATCCTGCGGTGTTGCGGCCAGCTCACAAGAAAACGAGTTGAAGAAAGGAGCTCAGGGGCACTGTAATTCACAAACCTGCAGAATTATAAATGACAACTATCGTCCAAAAATATACTGAAGTAAGGCTGCCAAGAGGACTTGAAAGCGGGGCAGAATTGCAGGAAACCGATTTCAGGAGGTAGACTGGAATTGCATTGAAAGCATAGGAAAAGAGGCAGAACGTCCACAATGATGCACTTGGCCAAAAAGGGCGTATGCGTTTTTTCCTGAATATAGTCAGGAAAAAGCGCATACGCCCTTTTTGGCCAACCAAGCAAGCTTGCAAAGGAAATCTGCACTACAATGAAGTCTCACTTCCCCCCGGTCAAAAGGGCCATCTGAAAAAAGTGTAAAATCCAGAAAGGCAGGACAGGCCATGGAGAACTGGGAGCCTTGTTATGCTGATGGGCGGGATGTAAACTGCCAACAGACACTCGGGAGAAGTGTATGGTGTTTCCTGAAACATCTAAAAAACAAAGCAACAGAGCCTAGGGCACTTCCACTTATGGTCCTATAGCTTAGGGAAATTAAAATCAAAAAGATACAGCCACCCCAATGTTTGGGACGCCTCTGTTTACAAGAACCTCGTTTACCGTACAAGTTCAATATCACAGAAAGTGAAAAATGGATAAAGAACTTGTGGTACTTACGTACAATGCAGTATCACTCAGCAGTGAAATCTATGTCATCAGGCCCGTAGCAGCACAATGAGTGGATTCAGGTACGATGATTCTAACTGAAATAAGTCACACAGAAAAAGAAACATCATAAGATATCAGTAATACACGGAATGTAAACTTGGCTACACAGGAACTGAATTACAGAACAGAACAGGGTCTCAAATTTAGAAAACCAACTTATGCTTGTTTAAGGGTAAAGGTGAGTTGGGGTGCTGCATAAAACCAGAGATTGAAATGAGCACAGATAAAGTTCCTTAAGCCAAATATGGAATAGACAAGAGCTACTCCTTGCTCAACGAAATGGACTCAACACCGCATATTAAACGCCTAAGAATGTACCTGACTCTTAAGTATCTTAAAACCTATGGATTGCTATGTCTCCGAAAGAGAATCAAGCATGTGTACAGGGACATAAACGCAGCAGTGATAGGATTGGAGAGGTTCGGTGAGCAAATGAAGACCCTTTGAAGTCATATTGCATGGTACCCATTCCACGGGTTTCAACTACCCAGGTTTAAGGTATTCTTCCTTCAGCTAAAACATGCATGTGGAACCTAGAGTATGATCAACCATGTGATCGGGAGACGTGTTCAAATATGTCTCAGTTTTCGTACCCTGGTACTCGGGTGCAACATTCCAGACGCTTTACTAACACTCTCCCGACTTGGAGAGTCAGTCCCTTTAACCTCCTGTTTGGCCCAGTTTGCAATTTCTGCGGAAGATGAACAGGAATAGCGAGAACCAATGAGAGACTAGCTGGAGGTGTCTGGACGGGCAAATTTAACTCTCATTTCCCACCAGGAAGAGGAAATAACCAAAGGCTCAGCGTGCCGTGCCGGAACCAGATTAGGGCCTGAAGCCATCCTGCGGTGTTGCGGCCAGCTCACAAGAAAACGAGTTGAAGAAAGGAGCTCAGGGGCACTGTAATTCACAAACCTGCAGAGTTATAAATGACAACTATCGTCCAAAAATATACTGAAGTAAGGCTGCCAAGAGGACTTGAAAGCGGGGCAGAATTGCAGGAAACCGATTTCAGGAGGTAGACTGGAATTGCATTGAAAGCATAGGAAAAGAGGCAGAACGTCCACAATGATGCACTTGGCCAAAAAGGGCGTATGCGTTTTTTCCTGAATATATTCAGGAAAAAACGCATACGCCCTTTTTGGCCAACCAAGCAAGCTTGCAAAGGAAATCTGCACTACAATGAAGTCTCACTTCCCCCCGGTCAAAAGGGCCATCTGAAAAAAGTGTAAAATCCAGAAAGGCAGGACAGGCCATGGAGAACTGGGAGCCTTGTTATGCTGATGGGCGGGATGTAAACTGCCAACAGACACTCGGGAGAAGTGTATGGTGTTTCCTGAAACATCTAAAAAACAAAGCAACAGAGCCTAGGCCACTTCCACTTATGGTCCTATAGCTTAGGGAAATTAAAATCAAAAAGATACAGCCACCCCAATGTTTGGGACGCCTCTGTTTACAAGAACCTCGTTTACCGTACAAGTTCAATATCACAGAAACTGAAAAATGGATAAAGAACTTGTGGTACTTACGTACAATGCAGTATCACTCAGCAGTGAAATCTATGTCATCAGGCCCGTAGCAGCACAATGAGTGGATTCAGGTACGATGATTCTAACTGAAATAAGTCACACAGAAAAAGAAACATCATAAGATATCAGTAATACACAGAATGTAAACTTGGCTACACAGGAACTGAATTACAGAACAGAACAGGGTCTCAAATTTAGAAAACCAACTTATGCTTGTTTAAGGGTAAAGGTGAGTTGGGGTGCTGCATAAAACCAGAGATTGAAATGAGCACAGATAAAGTTCCTTAAGCCAAATATGGAATAGACAAGAGCTACTCCTTGCTCAACGAAATGGACTCAACACCGCATATTAAACGCCTAAGAATGTACCTGACTCTTAAGTATCTTAAAACCGATGGATTGCTATGTCTCCGAAAGAGAATCAAGCATGTGTACAGGGACATAAACGCAGCAGTGATAGGATTGGAGAGGTTCGGTGAGCAAATGAAGACCCTTTGAAGTCATATTGCATGGTACCCATTCCACGGGTTTCAACTACCCAGGTTTAAGGTATTCTTCCTTCAGCTAAAACATGCATGTGGAACCTAGAGTATGATCAACCATGTGATCGGGAGACGTGTTCAAATATGTCTCAGTTTTCGTACCTGGTACTCGGGTGCAACATTCCAGACGCTTTACTAACACTCTCCCGACTTGGAGAGTCAGTCCCTTTAACCTCCTGTTTGGCCCAGTTTGCAATTTCTGCGGAAGATGAACAGGAATAGCGAGAACCAATGAGAGACTAGCTGGAGGTGTCTGGACGGGCAAATTTAACTCTCATTTCCCACCAGGAAGAGGAAATAACCAAAGGCTCAGCGTGCCGTGCCAGAACCAGATTAGGTCCTGAAGCCATCCTGCGGTGTTGCGGCCAGCTCACAAGAAAACGAGTTGAAGAAAGGAGCTCAGGGGCACTGTAATTCACAAACCTGCAGAGTTATAAATGACAACTATCGTCCAAAAATATACTGAAGTAAGGCTGCCAAGAGGACTTGAAAGCGGGGCAGAATTGCAGGAAACCGATTTCAGGAGGTAGACTGGAATTGCATTGAAAGCATAGGAAAAGAGGCAGAACGTCCACAATGATGCACTTGGCCAAAAAGGGCGTATGCGTTTTTTCCTGAATATATTCAGGAAAAAACGCATACGCCCTTTTTGGCCAACCAAGCAAGCTTGCAAAGGAAATCTGCACTACAATGAAGTCTCACTTCCCCCCCCCCCCGGTCAAAAGGGCCATCTGAAAAAAGTGTAAAATCCAGAAAGGCAGGATAGGCCATGGAGAACTGGGAGCCTTCTTATGCTGATGGGCGGGATGTAAATTGCCAACAGACACTCGGGAGAAGTGTATGGTGTTTCCTGAAACATCTAAAAAACAAAGCAACAGAGCCTAGGGCACTTCCACTTATGGTCCTATAGCTTAGGGAAATTAAAATCAAAAAGATACAGCCACCCCAATGTTTGGGACGCCTCTGTTTACAAGAACCTCGTTTACCATACAAGTTCAATATCACAGAAAGTGAAAAATGGATAAAGAACTTGTGGTACTTACGTACAATGCAGTATCACTCAGCAGTGAAATCTATGTCATCAGGCCCGTAGCAGCACAATGAGTGGATTCAGGTACGATGATTCTAACTGAAATAAGTCACACAGAAAAAGAAACATCATAAGATATCAGTAATACACGGAATGTAAACTTGGCTACACAGGAACTGAATTACAGAACAGAACAGGGTCTCAAATTTAGAAAACCAACTTATGCTTGTTTAAGGGTAAAGGTGAGTTGGGGTGCTGCATAAAACCAGAGATTGAAATGAGCACAGATAAAGTTCCTTAAGCCAAATATGGAATAGACAAGAGCTACTCCTTGCTCAACGAAATGGACTCAACACCGCATATTAAACGCCTAAGAATGTACCTGACTCTTAAGTATCTTAAAACCTATGGATTGCTATGTCTCCGAAAGAGAATCAAGCATGTGTACAGGGACATAAACGCAGCAGTGATAGGATTGGAGAGGTTCGGTGAGCAAATGAAGACCCTTTGAAGTCATATTGCATGGTACCCATTCCACGGGTTTCAACTACCCAGGTTTAAGGTATTCTTCCTTCAGCTAAAACATGCATGTGGAACCTAGAGTATGATCAACCATGTGATCGGGAGACGTGTTCAAATATGTCTCAGTTTTCGTACCTGGTACTCGGGTGCAACATTCCAGACGCTTTACTAACACTCTCCCGACTTGGAGAGTCAGTCCCTTTAACCTCCTGTTTGGCCCAGTTTGCAATTTCTGCGGAAGATGAACAGGAATAGCGAGAACCAATGAGAGACTAGCTGGAGGTGTCTGGACGGGCAAATTTAACTCTCATTTCCCACCAGGAAGAGGAAATAACCAAAGGCTCAGCGTGCCGTGCCGGAACCAGATTAGGGCCTGAAGCCATCCTGCGGTGTTGCGGCCAGCTCACAAGAAAACGAGTTGAAGAAAGGAGCTCAGGGGCACTGTAATTCACAAACCTGCAGAGTTATAAATGACAACTATCGTCCAAAAATATACTGAAGTAAGGCTGCCAAGAGGACTTGAAAGCGGGGCAGAATTGCAGGAAACCGATTTCAGGAGGTAGACTGGAATTGCATTGAAAGCATAGGAAAAGAGGCAGAACGTCCACAATGATGCACTTGGCCAAAAAGGGCGTATGCGTTTTTTCCTGAATATATTCAGGAAAAAATGCATACGCCCTTTTTGGCCAACCAAGCAAGCTTGCAAAGGAAATCTGCACTACAATGAAGTCTCACTTCCCCCCCCCCCCCCGGTCAAAAGGGCCATCTGAAAAAAGTGTAAAATCCAGAAAGGCAGGACAGGCCATGGAGAACTGGGAGCCTTGTTATGCTGATGGGCGGGATGTAAATTGCCAACAGACACTCGGGAGAAGTGTATGGTGTTTCCTGAAACATCTAAAAAACAAAGCAACAGAGCCTAGGGCACTTCCACTTATGGTCCTATAGCTTAGGGAAATTAAAATCAAAAAGATACAGCCACCCCAATGTTTGGGACGCCTCTGTTTACAAGAACCTCGTTTACCGTACAAGTTCAATATCACAGAAAGTGAAAAATGGATAAAGAACTTGTGGTACTTACGTACAATGCAGTATCACTCAGCAGTGATATCTATGCCATCAGGCCCGTAGCAGCACAATGAGTGGATTCAGGTACGATGATTCTAACTGAAATAAGTCACACAGAAAAAGAAACATCATAAGATATCAGTAATACACGGAATGTAAACTTGGCTACACAGGAACTGAATTACAGAACAGAACAGGGTCTCAAATTTAGAAAACCAACTTATGCTTGTTTAAGGGTAAAGGTGAGTTGGGGTGCTGCATAAAACCAGAGATTGAAATGAGCACAGATAAAGTTCCTTAAGCCAAATATGGAATAGACAAGAGCTACTCCTTGCTCAACGAAATGGACTCAACACCGCATATTAAACGCCTAAGAATGTACCTGACTCTTAAGTATCTTAAAACCTATGGATTGCTATGTCTCCGAAAGAGAATCAAGCATGTGTACAGGGACATAAACGCAGCAGTGATAGGATTGGAGAGGTTCGGTGAGCAAATGAAGACCCTTTGAAGTCATATTGCATGGTACCCATTACACGGGTCTCAACTCTCCAGGTTTAAGGTATTCTTCCTTCAGCTAAAACATGCATATGGAACCCAGAGTATGATCAACCGTGTGAACGGGAGACGTGTTCAAATATGTCTCAGTTTTCGTACCCTGGTACTCGGGTGCAACATTCCAGACGCTTTACTAACACTCACCCCACTTTGAGAGTCAGCGCCTTTAACCTCCTGTTTGGCCCAGCTTGCAATTTCTGCGGAAGATGAACAGGAATAGGGAGAACCAATGAGAGACTAGCTGGAGGTGTCTGGACGGGCAAATTTAACTCTCATTTCCCACCAGGAAGAGGAAATAACCAAAGGCTCAGCGTGCCGTGCCGGAACCAGATTAGGGCCTGAAGCCATCCTGCGGTGTTGCGGCCAGCTCACAAGAAAGCGAGTTGAAGAAAGGAGCTCAGGGGCACTGTAATTCACAAACCTGCAGAGTTATAAATGACAGCTATCGTCCAAAAATATACTGAAGTAAGGCTGCCAAGAGGACTTGAAAGCGGGGCAGAATTGCAGGAAACCGATTTCAGGAGGTAGACTGGAATTGCATTGAAAGCATAGGAAAAGAGGCAGAACGTCCACAATGATGCACTTGGCCCAAAAGGGCGTATGCGTTTTTTCCTGAATATATTCAGGAAAAAGCGCATACGCCCTTTTTGGCCAACCAAGCAAACTTGCAAAGGAAATCTGCACTACAATGAAGTCTCACTTCCCCCCCCTGCCCGGTCAAAAGGGCCATCTGAAAAAAGTGTAAAATCCAGAAAGGCAGGACAGGCCATGGAGAACTGGGAGCCTTGTTATGCTGATGCGCGGGATGTAAATTGCCAACAGACACTCGGGAGAAGTGTATGGTGTTTCCTGAAACATCTAAAAAACAAAGCAACAGAGCCTAGGGCACTTCCACTTATGGTCCTATAGCTTAGGGAAATTAAAATCAAAAAGATACAGCCACCCCAATGTTTGGGACGCCTCTGTTTACAAGAACCTCGTTTACCGTACAAGTTCAATATCACAGAAAGTGAAAAATGGATAAAGAACTTGTGGTACTTACGTACAATGCAGTATCACTCAGCAGTGAAATCTATGTCATCAGGCCCGTAGCAGCACAATGAGTGGATTCAGGTACGATGATTCTAACTGAAATAAGTCACACAGAAAAAGAAACATCATAAGATATCAGTAATACACGGAATGTAAACTTGGCTACACAGGAACTGAATTACAGAACAGAACAGGGTCTCAAATTTAGAAAACCAACTTATGCTTGTTTAAGGGTAAAGGTGAGTTGGGGTGCTGCATAAAACCAGAGATTGAAATGAGCACAGATAAAGTTCCTTAAGCCAAATATGGAATAGACAAGAGCTACTCCTTGCTCAACGAAATGGACTCAACACCGCATATTAAACGCCTAAGAATGTACCTGACTCTTAAGTATCTTAAAACCGATGGATTGCTATGTCTCCGAAAGAGAATCAAGCATGTGTACAGGGACATAAACGCAGCAGTGATAGGATTGGAGAGGTTCGGTGAGCAAATGAAGACCCTTTGAAGTCATATTGCATGGTACCCATTCCACGGGTTTCAACTACCCAGGTTTAAGGTATTCTTCCTTCAGCTAAAACATGCATGTGGAACCTAGAGTATGATCAACCATGTGATCGGGAGACGTGTTCAAATATGTCTCAGTTTTCGTACCTGGTACTCGGGTGCAACATTCCAGACGCTTTACTAACACTCTCCCGACTTGGAGAGTCAGTCCCTTTAACCTCCTGTTTGGCCCAGTTTGCAATTTCTGCGGAAGATGAACAGGAATAGCGAGAACCAATGAGAGACTAGCTGGAGGTGTCTGGACGGGCAAATTTAACTCTCATTTCCCACCAGGAAGAGGAAATAACCAAAGGCTCAGCGTGCCGTGCCGGAACCAGATTAGGGCCTGAAGCCATCCTGCGGTGTTGCGGCCAGCTCACAAGAAAACGAGTTGAAGAAAGGAGCTCAGGGGCACTGTAATTCACAAACCTGCAGAGTTATAAATGACAACTATCGTCCAAAAATATACTGAAGTAAGGCTGCCAAGAGGACTTGAAAGCGGGGCAGAATTGCAGGAAACCGATTTCAGGAGGTAGACTGGAATTGCATTGAAAGCATAGGAAAAGAGGCAGAACGTCCACAATGATGCACTTGGCCAAAAAGGGCGTATGCGTTTTTTCCTGAATATATTCAGGAAAAAACGCATACGCCCTTTTTGGCCAACCAAGCAAGCTTGCAAAGGAAATCTGCACTACAATGAAGTCTCACTTCCCCCCGGTCAAAAGGGCCATCTGAAAAAAGTGTAAAATCCAGAAAGGCAGGACAGGCCATGGAGAACTGGGAGCCTTGTTATGCTGATGGGCGGGATGTAAACTGCCAACAGACACTCGGGAGAAGTGTATGGTGTTTCCTGAAACATCTAAAAAACAAAGCAACAGAGCCTAGGGCACTTCCACTTATGGTCCTATAGCTTAGGGAAATTAAAATCAAAAAGATACAGCCACCCCAATGTTTGGGACGCCTCTGTTTACAAGAACCTCGTTTACCGTACAAGTTCAATATCACAGAAAGTGAAAAATGGATAAAGAACTTGTGGTACTTACGTACAATGCAGTATCACTCAGCAGTGAAATCTATGCCATCAGGCCCGTAGCAGCACAATGAGTGGATTCAGGTACGATGATTCTAACTGAAATAAGTCACACAGAAAAAGAAACATCATAAGATATCAGTAATACACGGAATGTAAACTTGGCTACACAGGAACTGAATTACAGAACAGAACAGGGTCTCAAATTTAGAAAACCAACTTATGCTTGTTTAAGGGTAAAGGTGAGTTGGGGTGCTGCATAAAACCAGAGATTGAAATGAGCACAGATAAAGTTCCTTAAGCCAAATATGGAATAGACAAGAGCTACTCCTTGCTCAACGAAATGGACTCAACACCGCATATTAAACCCTAAGAATGTACCTGACTCTTAAGTATCTTAAAACCGATGGATTGCTATGTCTCCGAAAGAGAATCAAGCATGTGTACAGGGACATAAACGCAGCAGTGATAGGATTGGAGAGGTTCGGTGAGCAAATGAAGACCCTTTGAAGTCATATTGCATGGTACCCATTCCACGGGTTTCAACTACCCAGGTTTAAGGTATTCTTCCTTCAGCTAAAACATGCATGTGGAACCTAGAGTATGATCAACCATGTGATCGGGAGACGTGTTCAAATATGTCTCAGTTTTCGTACCCTGGTACTCGGGTGCAACATTCCAGACGCTTTACTAACACTCTCCCGACTTGGAGAGTCAGTCCCTTTAACCTCCTGTTTGGCCCAGTTTGCAATTTCTGCGGAAGATGAACAGGAATAGCGAGAACCAATGAGAGACTAGCTGGAGGTGTCTGGACGGGCAAATTTAACTCTCATTTCCCACCAGGAAGAGGAAATAACCAAAGGCTCAGCGTGCCGTGCCGGTACCAGATTAGGGCCTGAAGCCATCCTGCGGTGTTGCGGCCAGCTCACAAGAAAACGAGTTGAAGAAAGGAGCTCAGGGGCACTGTAATTCACAAACCTGCAGAGTTATAAATGACAACTATCGTCCAAAAATATACTGAAGTAAGGCTGCCAAGAGGACTTGAAAGCGGGGCAGAATTGCAGGAAACCGATTTCAGGAGGTAGACTGGAATTGCATTGAAAGCATAGGAAAAGAGGCAGAACGTCCACAATGATGCACTTGGCCAAAAAGGGCGTATGCGTTTTTTCCTGAATATATTCAGGAAAAAAAGCATACGCCCTTTTTGGCCAACCAAGCAAGCTTGCAAAGGAAATCTGCACTACAATGAAGTCTCACTTCCCCCCCCCCCCGGTCAAAGGGCCATCTGAAAAAAGTGTAAAATCCAGAAAGGCAGGACAGGCCATGGAGAACTGGGAGCCTTGTTATGCTGATGGGCGGGATGTAAATTGCCAACAGACACTCGGGAGAAGTGTATGGTGTTTCCTGAAACATCTAAAAAACAAAGCAACAGAGCCTAGGGCACTTCCACTTATGGTCCTATAGCTTAGGGAAATTAAAATCAAAAAGATACAGCCACCCCAATGTTTGGGACGCCTCTGTTTACAAGAACCTCGTTTACCGTACAAGTTCAATATCACAGAAAGTGAAAAATGGATAAAGAACTTGTGGTACTTACGTACAATGCAGTATCACTCAGCAGTGATATCTATGCCATCAGGCCCGTAGCAGCACAATGAGTGGATTCAGGTACGATGATTCTAACTGAAATAAGTCACACAGAAAAAGAAACATCATAAGATATCAGTAATACACGGAATGTAAACTTGGCTACACAGGAACTGAATTACAGAACAGAACAGGGTCTCAAATTTAGAAAACCAACTTATGCTTGTTTAAGGGTAAAGGTGAGTTGGGGTGCTGCATAAAACCAGAGATTGAAATGAGCACAGATAAAGTTCCTTAAGCCAAATATGGAATAGACAAGAGCTACTCCTTGCTCAACGAAATGGACTCAACACCGCATATTAAACGCCTAAGAATGTACCTGACTCTTAAGTATCTTAAAACCTATGGATTGCTATGTCTCCGAAAGAGAATCAAGCATGTGTACAGGGACATAAACGCAGCAGTGATAGGATTGGAGAGGTTCGGTGAGCAAATGAAGACCCTTTGAAGTCATATTGCATGGTACCCATTCCACGGGTTTCAACTACCCAGGTTTAAGGTATTCTTCCTTCAGCTAAAACATGCATGTGGAACCTAGAGTATGATCAACCATGTGATCGGGAGACGTGTTCAAATATGTCTCAGTTTTTGTACCCTGGTACTCGGGTGCAACATTCCAGACGATTTACTAACACTCTCCCGACTTGGAGAGTCAGTCCCTTTAACCTCCTGTTTGGCCCAGTTTGCAATTTCTGCGGAAGATGAACAGGAATAGCGAGAACCAATGAGAGACTAGCTGGAGGTGTCTGGACAGGCAAATTTAACTCTCATTTCCCACCAGGAAGAGGAAATAACCAAAGGCTCAGCGTGCCGTGCCGGAACCAGATTAGGGCCTGAAGCCATCCTGCGGTGTTGCGGCCAGCTCACAAGAAAACGAGTTGAAGAAAGGAGCTCAGGGGCACTGTAATTCACAAACCTGCAGAGTTATAAATGACAACTATCGTCCAAAAATATACTGAAGTAAGGCTGCCAAGAGGACTTGAAAGCGGGGCAGAATTGCAGGAAACCGATTTCAGGAGGTAGACTGGAATTGCATTGAAAGCATAGGAAAAGAGGCAGAACGTCCACAATGATGCACTTGGCCAAAAAGGGCGTATGCGTTTTTTCCTGAATATATTCAGGAAAAAACGCATACGCCCTTTTTGGCCAACCAAGCAAGCTTGCAAAGGAAATCTGCACTACAATGAAGTCTCACTTCCCCCCCCCCCCCGGTCAAAAGGGCCATCTGAAAAAAGTGTAAAATCCAGAAAGGCAGGACAGGCCATGGAGAACTGGGAGCCTTGTTATGCTGATGGGCGGGATGTAAATTGCCAACAGACACTCGGGAGAAGTGTATGGTGTTTCCTGAAACATCTAAAAAACAAAGCAACAGAGCCTAGGGCACTTCCACTTATGGTCCTATAGCTTAGGGAAATTAAAATCAAAAAGATACAGCCACCCCAATGTTTGGGACGCCTCTGTTTACAAGAACCTCGTTTACCATACAAGTTCAATATCACAGAAAGTGAAAAATGGATAAAGAACTTGTGGTACTTACGTACAATGCAGTATCACTCAGCAGTGAAATCTATGTCATCAGGCCCGTAGCAGCACAATGAGTGGATTCAGGTACGATGATTCTAACTGAAATAAGTCACACAGAAAAAGAAACATCATAAGATATCAGTAATACACGGAATGTAAACTTGGCTACACAGGAACTGAATTACAGAACAGAACAGGGTCTCAAATTTAGAAAACCAACTTATGCTTGTTTAAGGGTAAAGGTGAGTTGGGGTGCTGCATAAAACCAGAGATTGAAATGAGCACAGATAAAGTTCCTTAAGCCAAATATGGAATAGACAAGAGCTACTCCTTGCTCAACGAAATGGACTCAACACCGCATATTAAACGCCTAAGAATGTACCTGACTCTTAAGTATCTTAAAACGTATGGATTGCTATGTCTCCGAAAGAGAATCAAGCATGTGTACAGGGACATAAACGCAGCAGTGATAGGATTGGAGAGGTTCGGTGAGCAAATGAAGACCCTTTGAAGTCATATTGCATGGTACCCATTCCACGGGTTTCAACTACCCAGGTTTAAGGTATTCTTCCTTCAGCTAAAACATGCATGTGGAACCTAGAGTATGATCAACCATGTGATCGGGAGACGTGTTCAAATATGTCTCAGTTTTCGTACCCTGGTACTCGGGTGCAACATTCCAGACGCTTTACTAACACTCTCCCGACTTGGAGAGTCAGTCCCTTTAACCTCCTGTTTGGCCCAGTTTGCAATTTCTGCGGAAGATGAACAGGAATAGCGAGAACCAATGAGAGACTAGCTGGAGGTGTCTGGACGGGCAAATTTAACTCTCATTTCCCACCAGGAAGAGGAAATAACCAAAGGCTCAGCGTGCCGTGCCGGAACCAGATTAGGGCCTGAAGCCATCCTGCGGTGTTGCGGCCAGCTCACAAGAAAACGAGTTGAAGAAAGGAGCTCAGGGGCACTGTAATTCACAAACCTGCAGAGTTATAAATGACAACTATCGTCCAAAAATATACTGAAGTAAGGCTGCCAAGAGGACTTGAAAGCGGGGCAGAATTGCAGGAAACCGATTTCAGGAGGTAGACTGGAATTGCATTGAAAGCATAGGAAAAGAGGCAGAACGTCCACAATGATGCACTTGGCCAAAAAGGGCGTATGCGTTTTTTCCTGAATATATTCAGGAAAAAATGCATACGCCCTTTTTGGCCAACCAAGCAAGCTTGCAAAGGAAATCTGCACTACAATGAAGTCTCACTGCCCCCCCCCCGTCAAAAGGGCCATCTGAAAAAAGTGTAAAATCCAGAAAGGCAGGACAGGCCATGGAGAACTGGGAGCCTTGTTATGCTGATGGGCGGGATGTAAATTGCCAACAGACACTCGGGAGAAGTGTATGGTGTTTCCTGAAACATCTAAAAAACAAAGCAACAGAGCCTAGGGCACTTCCACTTATGGTCCTATAGCTTAGGGAAATTAAAATCAAAAAGATACAGCCACCCCAATGTTTGGGACGCCTCTGTTTACAAGAACCTCGTTTACCGTACAAGTTCAATATCACAGAAAGTGAAAAATGGATAAAGAACTTGTGGTACTTACGTACAATGCAGTATCACTCAGCAGTGAAATCTATGTCATCAGGCCCGTAGCAGCACAATGCGTGGATTCAGGTACGATGATTCTAACTGAAATAAGTCACACAGAAAAAGAAACATCATAAGATATCAGTAATACACGGAATGTAAACTTGGCTACACAGGAACTGAATTACAGAACAGAACAGGGTCTCAAATTTAGAAAACCAACTTATGCTTGCTTAAGGGGAAAGGTGAGTTGGGGTGCTGCATAAAACCAGAGATTGAAATGAGCACAGATAAAGTTCCTTAAGCCAAATATGGAATAGACAAGAGCTACTCCTTGCTCAACGAAATGGACTCAACACCGCATATTAAACGCCTAAGAATGTACCTGACTCTTAAGTATCTTAAAACCTATGGATTGCTATGTCTCCGAAAGAGAATCAAGCATGTGTACAGGGACATAAACGCAGCAGTGATAGGATTGGAGAGGTTCGGTGAGCAAATGAAGACCCTTTGAAGTCATATTGCATGGTACCCATTCCACGGGTTTCAACTACCCAGGTTTAAGGTATTCTTCCTTCAGCTAAAACATGCATGTGGAACCTAGAGTATGATCAACCATGTGATCGGGAGACGTGTTCAAATATGTCTCAGTTTTCGTACCCTGGTACTCGGGTGCAACATTCCAGACGCTTTACTAACACTCTCCCGACTTGGAGAGTCAGTCCCTTTAACCTCCTGTTTGGCCCAGTTTGCAATTTCTGCGGAAGATGAACAGGAATAGCGAGAACCAATGAGAGACTAGCTGGAGGTGTCTGGACGGGCAAATTTAACTCTCATTTCCCACCAGGAAGAGGAAATAACCAAAGGCTCAGCGTGCCGTGCCGGAAACAGATTAGGGCCTGAAGCTATCCTGCGGTGTTGCGGCCAGCTCACAAGAAAACGAGTTGAAGAAAGGAGCTCAGGGGCACTGTAATTCACAAACCTGCAGAATTATAAATGACAACTATCGTCCAAAAATATACTGAAGTAAGGCTGCCAAGAGGACTTGAAAGCGGGGCAGAATTGCAGGAAACCGATTTCAGGAGGTAGACTGGAATTGCATTGAAAGCATAGGAAAAGAGGCAGAACGTCCACAATGATGCACTTGGCCAAAAAGGGCGTATGCGTTTTTTCCTGAATATAGTCAGGAAAAAGCGCATACGCCCTTTTTGGCCAACCAAGCAAGCTTGCAAAGGAAATCTGCACTACAATGAAGTCTCACTTCCCCCCGGTCAAAAGGGCCATCTGAAAAAAGTGTAAAATCCAGAAAGGCAGGACAGGCCATGGAGAACTGGGAGCCTTGTTATGCTGATGGGCGGGATGTAAACTGCCAACAGACACTCGGGAGAAGTGTATGGTGTTTCCTGAAACATCTAAAAAACAAAGCAACAGAGCCTAGGGCACTTCCACTTATGGTCCTATAGCTTAGGGAAATTAAAATCAAAAAGATACAGCCACCCCAATGTTTGGGACGCCTCTGTTTACAAGAACCTCGTTTACCGTACAAGTTCAATATCACAGAAAGTGAAAAATGGATAAAGAACTTGTGGTACTTACGTACAATGCAGTATCACTCAGCAGTGAAATCTATGTCATCAGGCCCGTAGCAGCACAATGAGTGGATTCAGGTACGATGATTCTAACTGAAATAAGTCACACAGAAAAAGAAACATCATAAGATATCAGTAATACACGGAATGTAAACTTGGCTACACAGGAACTGAATTACAGAACAGAACAGGGTCTCAAATTTAGAAAACCAACTTATGCTTGTTTAAGGGTAAAGGTGAGTTGGGGTGCTGCATAAAACCAGAGATTGAAATGAGCACAGATAAAGTTCCTTAAGCCAAATATGGAATAGACAAGAGCTACTCCTTGCTCAACGAAATGGACTCAACACCGCATATTAAACGCCTAAGAATGTACCTGACTCTTAAGTATCTTAAAACGTATGGATTGCTATGTCTCCGAAAGAGAATCAAGCATGTGTACAGGGACATAAACGCAGCAGTGATAGGATTGGAGAGGTTCGGTGAGCAAATGAAGACCCTTTGAAGTCATATTGCATGGTACCCATTCCACGGGTTTCAACTACCCAGGTTTAAGGTATTCTTCCTTCAGCTAAAACATGCATGTGGAACCTAGAGTATGATCAACCATGTGATCGGGAGACGTGTTCAAATATGTCTCAGTTTTCGTACCCTGGTACTCGGGTGCAACATTCCAGACGCTTTACTAACACTCTCCCGACTTGGAGAGTCAGTCCCTTTAACCTCCTGTTTGGCCCAGTTTGCAATTTCTGCGGAAGATGAACAGGAATAGCGAGAACCAATGAGAGACTAGCTGGAGGTGTCTGGACGGGCAAATTTAACTCTCATTTCCCACCAGGAAGAGGAAATAACCAAAGGCTCAGCGTGCCGTGCCGGAACCAGATTAGGGCCTGAAGCCATCCTGCGGTGTTGCGGCCAGCTCACAAGAAAACGAGTTGAAGAAAGGAGCTCAGGGGCACTGTAATTCACAAACCTGCAGAGTTATAAATGACAACTATCGTCCAAAAATATACTGAAGTAAGGCTGCCAAGAGGACTTGAAAGCGGGGCAGAATTGCAGGAAACCGATTTCAGGAGGTAGACTGGAATTGCATTGAAAGCATAGGAAAAGAGGCAGAACGTCCACAATGATGCACTTGGCCAAAAAGGGCGTATGCGTTTTTTCCTGAATATATTCAGGAAAAAATGCATACGCCCTTTTTGGCCAACCAAGCAAGCTTGCAAAGGAAATCTGCACTACAATGAAGTCTCACTGCCCCCCCCCCGTCAAAAGGGCCATCTGAAAAAAGTGTAAAATCCAGAAAGGCAGGACAGGCCATGGAGAACTGGGAGCCTTGTTATGCTGATGGGCGGGATGTAAATTGCCAACAGACACTCGGGAGAAGTGTATGGTGTTTCCTGAAACATCTAAAAAACAAAGCAACAGAGCCTAGGGCACTTCCACTTATGGTCCTATAGCTTAGGGAAATTAAAATCAAAAAGATACAGCCACCCCAATGTTTGGGACGCCTCTGTTTACAAGAACCTCGTTTACCGTACAAGTTCAATATCACAGAAAGTGAAAAATGGATAAAGAACTTGTGGTACTTACGTACAATGCAGTATCACTCAGCAGTGAAATCTATGTCATCAGGCCCGTAGCAGCACAATGCGTGGATTCAGGTACGATGATTCTAACTGAAATAAGTCACACAGAAAAAGAAACATCATAAGATATCAGTAATACACGGAATGTAAACTTGGCTACACAGGAACTGAATTACAGAACAGAACAGGGTCTCAAATTTAGAAAACCAACTTATGCTTGCTTAAGGGGAAAGGTGAGTTGGGGTGCTGCATAAAACCAGAGATTGAAATGAGCACAGATAAAGTTCCTTAAGCCAAATATGGAATAGACAAGAGCTACTCCTTGCTCAACGAAATGGACTCAACACCGCATATTAAACGCCTAAGAATGTACCTGACTCTTAAGTATCTTAAAACCTATGGATTGCTATGTCTCCGAAAGAGAATCAAGCATGTGTACAGGGACATAAACGCAGCAGTGATAGGATTGGAGAGGTTCGGTGAGCAAATGAAGACCCTTTGAAGTCATATTGCATGGTACCCATTCCACGGGTTTCAACTACCCAGGTTTAAGGTATTCTTCCTTCAGCTAAAACATGCATGTGGAACCTAGAGTATGATCAACCATGTGATCGGGAGACGTGTTCAAATATGTCTCAGTTTTCGTACCCTGGTACTCGGGTGCAACATTCCAGACGCTTTACTAACACTCTCCCGACTTGGAGAGTCAGTCCCTTTAACCTCCTGTTTGGCCCAGTTTGCAATTTCTGCGGAAGATGAACAGGAATAGCGAGAACCAATGAGAGACTAGCTGGAGGTGTCTGGACGGGCAAATTTAACTCTCATTTCCCACCAGGAAGAGGAAATAACCAAAGGCTCAGCGTGCCGTGCCGGAAACAGATTAGGGCCTGAAGCTATCCTGCGGTGTTGCGGCCAGCTCACAAGAAAACGAGTTGAAGAAAGGAGCTCAGGGGCACTGTAATTCACAAACCTGCAGAATTATAAATGACAACTATCGTCCAAAAATATACTGAAGTAAGGCTGCCAAGAGGACTTGAAAGCGGGGCAGAATTGCAGGAAACCGATTTCAGGAGGTAGACTGGAATTGCATTGAAAGCATAGGAAAAGAGGCAGAACGTCCACAATGATGCACTTGGCCAAAAAGGGCGTATGCGTTTTTTCCTGAATATAGTCAGGAAAAAGCGCATACGCCCTTTTTGGCCAACCAAGCAAGCTTGCAAAGGAAATCTGCACTACAATGAAGTCTCACTTCCCCCCGGTCAAAAGGGCCATCTGAAAAAAGTGTAAAATCCAGAAAGGCAGGACAGGCCATGGAGAACTGGGAGCCTTGTTATGCTGATGGGCGGGATGTAAACTGCCAACAGACACTCGGGAGAAGTGTATGGTGTTTCCTGAAACATCTAAAAAACAAAGCAACAGAGCCTAGGGCACTTCCACTTATGGTCCTATAGCTTAGGGAAATTAAAATCAAAAAGATACAGCCACCCCAATGTTTGGGACGCCTCTGTTTACAAGAACCTCGTTTACCGTACAAGTTCAATATCACAGAAAGTGAAAAATGGATAAAGAACTTGTGGTACTTACGTACAATGCAGTATCACTCAGCAGTGAAATCTATGTCATCAGGCCCGTAGCAGCACAATGAGTGGATTCAGGTACGATGATTCTAACTGAAATAAGTCACACAGAAAAAGAAACATCATAAGATATCAGTAATACACGGAATGTAAACTTGGCTACACAGGAACTGAATTACAGAACAGAACAGGGTCTCAAATTTAGAAAACCAACTTATGCTTGTTTAAGGGTAAAGGTGAGTTGGGGTGCTGCATAAAACCAGAGATTGAAATGAGCACAGATAAAGTTCCTTAAGCCAAATATGGAATAGACAAGAGCTACTCCTTGCTCAACGAAATGGACTCAACACCGCATATTAAACGCCTAAGAATGTACCTGACTCTTAAGTATCTTAAAACCTATGGATTGCTATGTCTCCGAAAGAGAATCAAGCATGTGTACAGGGACATAAACGCAGCAGTGATAGGATTGGAGAGGTTCGGTGAGCAAATGAAGACCCTTTGAAGTCATATTGCATGGTACCCATTCCACGGGTTTCAACTACCCAGGTTTAAGGTATTCTTCCTTCAGCTAAAACATGCATGTGGAACCTAGAGTATGATCAACCATGTGATCGGGAGACGTGTTCAAATATGTCTCAGTTTTCGTACCCTGGTACTCGGGTGCAACATTCCAGACGCTTTACTAACACTCTCCCGACTTGGAGAGTCAGTCCCTTTAACCTCCTGTTTGGCCCAGTTTGCAATTTCTGCGGAAGATGAACAGGAATAGCGAGAACCAATGAGAGACTAGCTGGAGGTGTCTGGACGGGCAAATTTAACTCTCATTTCCCACCAGGAAGAGGAAATAACCAAAGGCTCAGCGTGCCGTGCCGGAACCAGATTAGGGCCTGAAGCCATCCTGCGGTGTTGCGGCCAGCTCACAAGAAAACGAGTTGAAGAAAGGAGCTCAGGGGCACTGTAATTCACAAACCTGCAGAGTTATAAATGACAACTATCGTCCAAAAATATACTGAAGTAAGGCTGCCAAGAGGACTTGAAAGCGGGGCAGAATTGCAGGAAACCGATTTCAGGAGGTAGACTGGAATTGCATTGAAAGCATAGGAAAAGAGGCAGAACGTCCACAATGATGCACTTGGCCAAAAAGGGCGTATGCGTTTTTTCCTGAATATATTCAGGAAAAAACGCATACGCCCTTTTTGGCCAACCAAGCAAGCTTGCAAAGGAAATCTGCACTACAATGAAGTCTCACTTCCCCCCGGTCAAAAGGGCCATCTGAAAAAAGTGTAAAATCCAGAAAGGCAGGACAGGCCATGGAGAACTGGGAGCCTTGTTATGCTGATGGGCGGGATGTAAACTGCCAACAGACACTCGGGAGAAGTGTATGGTGTTTCCTGAAACATCTAAAAAACAAAGCAACAGAGCCTAGGCCACTTCCACTTATGGTCCTATAGCTTAGGGAAATTAAAATCAAAAAGATACAGCCACCCCAATGTTTGGGACGCCTCTGTTTACAAGAACCTCGTTTACCGTACAAGTTCAATATCACAGAAACTGAAAAATGGATAAAGAACTTGTGGTACTTACGTACAATGCAGTATCACTCAGCAGTGAAATCTATGTCATCAGGCCCGTAGCAGCACAATGAGTGGATTCAGGTACGATGATTCTAACTGAAATAAGTCACACAGAAAAAGAAACATCATAAGATATCAGTAATACACAGAATGTAAACTTGGCTACACAGGAACTGAATTACAGAACAGAACAGGGTCTCAAATTTAGAAAACCAACTTATGCTTGTTTAAGGGTAAAGGTGAGTTGGGGTGCTGCATAAAACCAGAGATTGAAATGAGCACAGATAAAGTTCCTTAAGCCAAATATGGAATAGACAAGAGCTACTCCTTGCTCAACGAAATGGACTCAACACCGCATATTAAACGCCTAAGAATGTACCTGACTCTTAAGTATCTTAAAACCGATGGATTGCTATGTCTCCGAAAGAGAATCAAGCATGTGTACAGGGACATAAACGCAGCAGTGATAGGATTGGAGAGGTTCGGTGAGCAAATGAAGACCCTTTGAAGTCATATTGCATGGTACCCATTCCACGGGTTTCAACTACCCAGGTTTAAGGTATTCTTCCTTCAGCTAAAACATGCATGTGGAACCTAGAGTATGATCAACCATGTGATCGGGAGACGTGTTCAAATATGTCTCAGTTTTCGTACCTGGTACTCGGGTGCAACATTCCAGACGCTTTACTAACACTCTCCCGACTTGGAGAGTCAGTCCCTTTAACCTCCTGTTTGGCCCAGTTTGCAATTTCTGCGGAAGATGAACAGGAATAGCGAGAACCAATGAGAGACTAGCTGGAGGTGTCTGGACGGGCAAATTTAACTCTCATTTCCCACCAGGAAGAGGAAATAACCAAAGGCTCAGCGTGCCGTGCCAGAACCAGATTAGGTCCTGAAGCCATCCTGCGGTGTTGCGGCCAGCTCACAAGAAAACGAGTTGAAGAAAGGAGCTCAGGGGCACTGTAATTCACAAACCTGCAGAGTTATAAATGACAACTATCGTCCAAAAATATACTGAAGTAAGGCTGCCAAGAGGACTTGAAAGCGGGGCAGAATTGCAGGAAACCGATTTCAGGAGGTAGACTGGAATTGCATTGAAAGCATAGGAAAAGAGGCAGAACGTCCACAATGATGCACTTGGCCAAAAAGGGCGTATGCGTTTTTTCCTGAATATATTCAGGAAAAAACGCATACGCCCTTTTTGGCCAACCAAGCAAGCTTGCAAAGGAAATCTGCACTACAATGAAGTCTCACTTCCCCCCCCCCCCGGTCAAAAGGGCCATCTGAAAAAAGTGTAAAATCCAGAAAGGCAGGATAGGCCATGGAGAACTGGGAGCCTTCTTATGCTGATGGGCGGGATGTAAATTGCCAACAGACACTCGGGAGAAGTGTATGGTGTTTCCTGAAACATCTAAAAAACAAAGCAACAGAGCCTAGGGCACTTCCACTTATGGTCCTATAGCTTAGGGAAATTAAAATCAAAAAGATACAGCCACCCCAATGTTTGGGACGCCTCTGTTTACAAGAACCTCGTTTACCATACAAGTTCAATATCACAGAAAGTGAAAAATGGATAAAGAACTTGTGGTACTTACGTACAATGCAGTATCACTCAGCAGTGAAATCTATGTCATCAGGCCCGTAGCAGCACAATGCGTGGATTCAGGTACGATGATTCTAACTGAAATAAGTCACACAGAAAAAGAAACATCATAAGATATCAGTAATACACGGAATGTAAACTTGGCTACACAGGAACTGAATTACAGAACAGAACAGGGTCTCAAATTTAGAAAACCAACTTATGCTTGCTTAAGGGGAAAGGTGAGTTGGGGTGCTGCATAAAACCAGAGATTGAAATGAGCACAGATAAAGTTCCTTAAGCCAAATATGGAATAGACAAGAGCTACTCCTTGCTCAACGAAATGGACTCAACACCGCATATTAAACGCCTAAGAATGTACCTGACTCTTAAGTATCTTAAAACCTATGGATTGCTATGTCTCCGAAAGAGAATCAAGCATGTGTACAGGGACATAAACGCAGCAGTGATAGGATTGGAGAGGTTCGGTGAGCAAATGAAGACCCTTTGAAGTCATATTGCATGGTACCCATTCCACGGGTTTCAACTACCCAGGTTTAAGGTATTCTTCCTTCAGCTAAAACATGCATGTGGAACCTAGAGTATGATCAACCATGTGATCGGGAGACGTGTTCAAATATGTCTCAGTTTTCGTACCCTGGTACTCGGGTGCAACATTCCAGACGCTTTACTAACACTCTCCCGACTTGGAGAGTCAGTCCCTTTAACCTCCTGTTTGGCCCAGTTTGCAATTTCTGCGGAAGATGAACAGGAATAGCGAGAACCAATGAGAGACTAGCTGGAGGTGTCTGGACGGGCAAATTTAACTCTCATTTCCCACCAGGAAGAGGAAATAACCAAAGGCTCAGCGTGCCGTGCCGGAAACAGATTAGGGCCTGAAGCTATCCTGCGGTGTTGCGGCCAGCTCACAAGAAAACGAGTTGAAGAAAGGAGCTCAGGGGCACTGTAATTCACAAACCTGCAGAATTATAAATGACAACTATCGTCCAAAAATATACTGAAGTAAGGCTGCCAAGAGGACTTGAAAGCGGGGCAGAATTGCAGGAAACCGATTTCAGGAGGTAGACTGGAATTGCATTGAAAGCATAGGAAAAGAGGCAGAACGTCCACAATGATGCACTTGGCCAAAAAGGGCGTATGCGTTTTTTCCTGAATATAGTCAGGAAAAAGCGCATACGCCCTTTTTGGCCAACCAAGCAAGCTTGCAAAGGAAATCTGCACTACAATGAAGTCTCACTTCCCCCCGGTCAAAAGGGCCATCTGAAAAAAGTGTAAAATCCAGAAAGGCAGGACAGGCCATGGAGAACTGGGAGCCTTGTTATGCTGATGGGCGGGATGTAAACTGCCAACAGACACTCGGGAGAAGTGTATGGTGTTTCCTGAAACATCTAAAAAACAAAGCAACAGAGCCTAGGGCACTTCCACTTATGGTCCTATAGCTTAGGGAAATTAAAATCAAAAAGATACAGCCACCCCAATGTTTGGGACGCCTCTGTTTACAAGAACCTCGTTTACCGTACAAGTTCAATATCACAGAAAGTGAAAAATGGATAAAGAACTTGTGGTACTTACGTACAATGCAGTATCACTCAGCAGTGAAATCTATGTCATCAGGCCCGTAGCAGCACAATGAGTGGATTCAGGTACGATGATTCTAACTGAAATAAGTCACACAGAAAAAGAAACATCATAAGATATCAGTAATACACGGAATGTAAACTTGGCTACACAGGAACTGAATTACAGAACAGAACAGGGTCTCAAATTTAGAAAACCAACTTATGCTTGTTTAAGGGTAAAGGTGAGTTGGGGTGCTGCATAAAACCAGAGATTGAAATGAGCACAGATAAAGTTCCTTAAGCCAAATATGGAATAGACAAGAGCTACTCCTTGCTCAACGAAATGGACTCAACACCGCATATTAAACGCCTAAGAATGTACCTGACTCTTAAGTATCTTAAAACCTATGGATTGCTATGTCTCCGAAAGAGAATCAAGCATGTGTACAGGGACATAAACGCAGCAGTGATAGGATTGGAGAGGTTCGGTGAGCAAATGAAGACCCTTTGAAGTCATATTGCATGGTACCCATTCCACGGGTTTCAACTACCCAGGTTTAAGGTATTCTTCCTTCAGCTAAAACATGCATGTGGAACCTAGAGTATGATCAACCATGTGATCGGGAGACGTGTTCAAATATGTCTCAGTTTTCGTACCCTGGTACTCGGGTGCAACATTCCAGACGCTTTACTAACACTCTCCCGACTTGGAGAGTCAGTCCCTTTAACCTCCTGTTTGGCCCAGTTTGCAATTTCTGCGGAAGATGAACAGGAATAGCGAGAACCAATGAGAGACTAGCTGGAGGTGTCTGGACGGGCAAATTTAACTCTCATTTCCCACCAGGAAGAGGAAATAACCAAAGGCTCAGCGTGCCGTGCCGGAACCAGATTAGGGCCTGAAGCCATCCTGCGGTGTTGCGGCCAGCTCACAAGAAAACGAGTTGAAGAAAGGAGCTCAGGGGCACTGTAATTCACAAACCTGCAGAGTTATAAATGACAACTATCGTCCAAAAATATACTGAAGTAAGGCTGCCAAGAGGACTTGAAAGCGGGGCAGAATTGCAGGAAACCGATTTCAGGAGGTAGACTGGAATTGCATTGAAAGCATAGGAAAAGAGGCAGAACGTCCACAATGATGCACTTGGCCAAAAAGGGCGTATGCGTTTTTTCCTGAATATATTCAGGAAAAAACGCATACGCCCTTTTTGGCCAACCAAGCAAGCTTGCAAAGGAAATCTGCACTACAATGAAGTCTCACTTCCCCCCGGTCAAAAGGGCCATCTGAAAAAAGTGTAAAATCCAGAAAGGCAGGACAGGCCATGGAGAACTGGGAGCCTTGTTATGCTGATGGGCGGGATGTAAACTGCCAACAGACACTCGGGAGAAGTGTATGGTGTTTCCTGAAACATCTAAAAAACAAAGCAACAGAGCCTAGGCCACTTCCACTTATGGTCCTATAGCTTAGGGAAATTAAAATCAAAAAGATACAGCCACCCCAATGTTTGGGACGCCTCTGTTTACAAGAACCTCGTTTACCGTACAAGTTCAATATCACAGAAACTGAAAAATGGATAAAGAACTTGTGGTACTTACGTACAATGCAGTATCACTCAGCAGTGAAATCTATGTCATCAGGCCCGTAGCAGCACAATGAGTGGATTCAGGTACGATGATTCTAACTGAAATAAGTCACACAGAAAAAGAAACATCATAAGATATCAGTAATACACAGAATGTAAACTTGGCTACACAGGAACTGAATTACAGAACAGAACAGGGTCTCAAATTTAGAAAACCAACTTATGCTTGTTTAAGGGTAAAGGTGAGTTGGGGTGCTGCATAAAACCAGAGATTGAAATGAGCACAGATAAAGTTCCTTAAGCCAAATATGGAATAGACAAGAGCTACTCCTTGCTCAACGAAATGGACTCAACACCGCATATTAAACGCCTAAGAATGTACCTGACTCTTAAGTATCTTAAAACCGATGGATTGCTATGTCTCCGAAAGAGAATCAAGCATGTGTACAGGGACATAAACGCAGCAGTGATAGGATTGGAGAGGTTCGGTGAGCAAATGAAGACCCTTTGAAGTCATATTGCATGGTACCCATTCCACGGGTTTCAACTACCCAGGTTTAAGGTATTCTTCCTTCAGCTAAAACATGCATGTGGAACCTAGAGTATGATCAACCATGTGATCGGGAGACGTGTTCAAATATGTCTC
The DNA here is from genome assembly GCF_963455315.2 of Globicephala melas. Taxonomy (NCBI): domain Eukaryota; kingdom Metazoa; phylum Chordata; class Mammalia; order Artiodactyla; family Delphinidae; genus Globicephala; species Globicephala melas. Next base: position 261,115 of record NW_027207511.1, on the reverse strand, counting down.
AGTTTTCGTACCTGGTACTCGGGTGCAACATTCCAGACGCTTTACTAACACTCTCCCGACTTGGAGAGTCAGTCCCTTTAACCTCCTGTTTGGCCCAGTTTGCAATTTCTGCGGAAGATGAACAGGAATAGCGAGAACCAATGAGAGACTAGCTGGAGGTGTCTGGACGGGCAAATTTAACTCTCATTTCCCACCAGGAAGAGGAAATAACCAAAGGCTCAGCGTGCCGTGCCAGAACCAGATTAGGTCCTGAAGCCATCCTGCGGTGTTGCGGCCAGCTCACAAGAAAACGAGTTGAAGAAAGGAGCTCAGGGGCACTGTAATTCACAAACCTGCAGAGTTATAAATGACAACTATCGTCCAAAAATATACTGAAGTAAGGCTGCCAAGAGGACTTGAAAGCGGGGCAGAATTGCAGGAAACCGATTTCAGGAGGTAGACTGGAATTGCATTGAAAGCATAGGAAAAGAGGCAGAACGTCCACAATGATGCACTTGGCCAAAAAGGGCGTATGCGTTTTTTCCTGAATATATTCAGGAAAAAACGCATACGCCCTTTTTGGCCAACCAAGCAAGCTTGCAAAGGAAATCTGCACTACAATGAAGTCTCACTTCCCCCCCCCCCCGGTCAAAAGGGCCATCTGAAAAAAGTGTAAAATCCAGAAAGGCAGGATAGGCCATGGAGAACTGGGAGCCTTCTTATGCTGATGGGCGGGATGTAAATTGCCAACAGACACTCGGGAGAAGTGTATGGTGTTTCCTGAAACATCTAAAAAACAAAGCAACAGAGCCTAGGGCACTTCCACTTATGGTCCTATAGCTTAGGGAAATTAAAATCAAAAAGATACAGCCACCCCAATGTTTGGGACGCCTCTGTTTACAAGAACCTCGTTTACCATACAAGTTCAATATCACAGAAAGTGAAAAATGGATAAAGAACTTGTGGTACTTACGTACAATGCAGTATCACTCAGCAGTGAAATCTATGTCATCAGGCCCGTAGCAGCACAATGAGTGGATTCAGGTACGATGATTCTAACTGAAATAAGTCACACAGAAAAAGAAACATCATAAGATATCAGTAATACACGGAATGTAAACTTGGCTACACAGGAACTGAATTACAGAACAGAACAGGGTCTCAAATTTAGAAAACCAACTTATGCTTGTTTAAGGGTAAAGGTGAGTTGGGGTGCTGCATAAAACCAGAGATTGAAATGAGCACAGATAAAGTTCCTTAAGCCAAATATGGAATAGACAAGAGCTACTCCTTGCTCAACGAAATGGACTCAACACCGCATATTAAACGCCTAAGAATGTACCTGACTCTTAAGTATCTTAAAACCTATGGATTGCTATGTCTCCGAAAGAGAATCAAGCATGTGTACAGGGACATAAACGCAGCAGTGATAGGATTGGAGAGGTTCGGTGAGCAAATGAAGACCCTTTGAAGTCATATTGCATGGTACCCATTCCACGGGTTTCAACTACCCAGGTTTAAGGTATTCTTCCTTCAGCTAAAACATGCATGTGGAACCTAGAGTATGATCAACCATGTGATCGGGAGACGTGTTCAAATATGTCTCAGTTTTCGTACCTGGTACTCGGGTGCAACATTCCAGACGCTTTACTAACACTCTCCCGACTTGGAGAGTCAGTCCCTTTAACCTCCTGTTTGGCCCAGTTTGCAATTTCTGCGGAAGATGAACAGGAATAGCGAGAACCAATGAGAGACTAGCTGGAGGTGTCTGGACGGGCAAATTTAACTCTCATTTCCCACCAGGAAGAGGAAATAACCAAAGGCTCAGCGTGCCGTGCCGGAACCAGATTAGGGCCTGAAGCCATCCTGCGGTGTTGCGGCCAGCTCACAAGAAAACGAGTTGAAGAAAGGAGCTCAGGGGCACTGTAATTCACAAACCTGCAGAGTTATAAATGACAACTATCGTCCAAAAATATACTGAAGTAAGGCTGCCAAGAGGACTTGAAAGCGGGGCAGAATTGCAGGAAACCGATTTCAGGAGGTAGACTGGAATTGCATTGAAAGCATAGGAAAAGAGGCAGAACGTCCACAATGATGCACTTGGCCAAAAAGGGCGTATGCGTTTTTTCCTGAATATATTCAGGAAAAAATGCATACGCCCTTTTTGGCCAACCAAGCAAGCTTGCAAAGGAAATCTGCACTACAATGAAGTCTCACTTCCCCCCCCCCCCCCGGTCAAAAGGGCCATCTGAAAAAAGTGTAAAATCCAGAAAGGCAGGACAGGCCATGGAGAACTGGGAGCCTTGTTATGCTGATGGGCGGGATGTAAATTGCCAACAGACACTCGGGAGAAGTGTATGGTGTTTCCTGAAACATCTAAAAAACAAAGCAACAGAGCCTAGGGCACTTCCACTTATGGTCCTATAGCTTAGGGAAATTAAAATCAAAAAGATACAGCCACCCCAATGTTTGGGACGCCTCTGTTTACAAGAACCTCGTTTACCGTACAAGTTCAATATCACAGAAAGTGAAAAATGGATAAAGAACTTGTGGTACTTACGTACAATGCAGTATCACTCAGCAGTGATATCTATGCCATCAGGCCCGTAGCAGCACAATGAGTGGATTCAGGTACGATGATTCTAACTGAAATAAGTCACACAGAAAAAGAAACATCATAAGATATCAGTAATACACGGAATGTAAACTTGGCTACACAGGAACTGAATTACAGAACAGAACAGGGTCTCAAATTTAGAAAACCAACTTATGCTTGTTTAAGGGTAAAGGTGAGTTGGGGTGCTGCATAAAACCAGAGATTGAAATGAGCACAGATAAAGTTCCTTAAGCCAAATATGGAATAGACAAGAGCTACTCCTTGCTCAACGAAATGGACTCAACACCGCATATTAAACGCCTAAGAATGTACCTGACTCTTAAGTATCTTAAAACCTATGGATTGCTATGTCTCCGAAAGAGAATCAAGCATGTGTACAGGGACATAAACGCAGCAGTGATAGGATTGGAGAGGTTCGGTGAGCAAATGAAGACCCTTTGAAGTCATATTGCATGGTACCCATTACACGGGTCTCAACTCTCCAGGTTTAAGGTATTCTTCCTTCAGCTAAAACATGCATATGGAACCCAGAGTATGATCAACCGTGTGAACGGGAGACGTGTTCAAATATGTCTCAGTTTTCGTACCCTGGTACTCGGGTGCAACATTCCAGACGCTTTACTAACACTCACCCCACTTTGAGAGTCAGCGCCTTTAACCTCCTGTTTGGCCCAGCTTGCAATTTCTGCGGAAGATGAACAGGAATAGGGAGAACCAATGAGAGACTAGCTGGAGGTGTCTGGACGGGCAAATTTAACTCTCATTTCCCACCAGGAAGAGGAAATAACCAAAGGCTCAGCGTGCCGTGCCGGAACCAGATTAGGGCCTGAAGCCATCCTGCGGTGTTGCGGCCAGCTCACAAGAAAGCGAGTTGAAGAAAGGAGCTCAGGGGCACTGTAATTCACAAACCTGCAGAGTTATAAATGACAGCTATCGTCCAAAAATATACTGAAGTAAGGCTGCCAAGAGGACTTGAAAGCGGGGCAGAATTGCAGGAAACCGATTTCAGGAGGTAGACTGGAATTGCATTGAAAGCATAGGAAAAGAGGCAGAACGTCCACAATGATGCACTTGGCCCAAAAGGGCGTATGCGTTTTTTCCTGAATATATTCAGGAAAAAGCGCATACGCCCTTTTTGGCCAACCAAGCAAGCTTGCAAAGGAAATCTGCACTACAATGAAGTCTCACTTCCCCCCCCTGCCCGGTCAAAAGGGCCATCTGAAAAAAGTGTAAAATCCAGAAAGGCAGGACAGGCCATGGAGAACTGGGAGCCTTGTTATGCTGATGGGCGGGATGTAAATTGCCAACAGACACTCGGGAGAAGTGTATGGTGTTTCCTGAAACATCTAAAAAACAAAGCAACAGAGCCTAGGGCACTTCCACTTATGGTCCTATAGCTTAGGGAAATTAAAATCAAAAAGATACAGCCACCCCAATGTTTGGGACGCCTCTGTTTACAAGAACCTCGTTTACCGTACAAGTTCAATATCACAGAAAGTGAAAAATGGATAAAGAACTTGTGGTACTTACGTACAATGCAGTATCACTCAGCAGTGAAATCTATGTCATCAGGCCCGTAGCAGCACAATGAGTGGATTCAGGTACGATGATTCTAACTGAAATAAGTCACACAGAAAAAGAAACATCATAAGATATCAGTAATACACGGAATGTAAACTTGGCTACACAGGAACTGAATTACAGAACAGAACAGGGTCTCAAATTTAGAAAACCAACTTATGCTTGTTTAAGGGTAAAGGTGAGTTGGGGTGCTGCATAAAACCAGAGATTGAAATGAGCACAGATAAAGTTCCTTAAGCCAAATATGGAATAGACAAGAGCTACTCCTTGCTCAACGAAATGGACTCAACACCGCATATTAAACGCCTAAGAATGTACCTGACTCTTAAGTATCTTAAAACCGATGGATTGCTATGTCTCCGAAAGAGAATCAAGCATGTGTACAGGGACATAAACGCAGCAGTGATAGGATTGGAGAGGTTCGGTGAGCAAATGAAGACCCTTTGAAGTCATATTGCATGGTACCCATTCCACGGGTTTCAACTACCCAGGTTTAAGGTATTCTTCCTTCAGCTAAAACATGCATGTGGAACCTAGAGTATGATCAACCATGTGATCGGGAGACGTGTTCAAATATGTCTCAGTTTTCGTACCTGGTACTCGGGTGCAACATTCCAGACGCTTTACTAACACTCTCCCGACTTGGAGAGTCAGTCCCTTTAACCTCCTGTTTGGCCCAGTTTGCAATTTCTGCGGAAGATGAACAGGAATAGCGAGAACCAATGAGAGACTAGCTGGAGGTGTCTGGACGGGCAAATTTAACTCTCATTTCCCACCAGGAAGAGGAAATAACCAAAGGCTCAGCGTGCCGTGCCGGAACCAGATTAGGGCCTGAAGCCATCCTGCGGTGTTGCGGCCAGCTCACAAGAAAACGAGTTGAAGAAAGGAGCTCAGGGGCACTGTAATTCACAAACCTGCAGAGTTATAAATGACAACTATCGTCCAAAAATATACTGAAGTAAGGCTGCCAAGAGGACTTGAAAGCGGGGCAGAATTGCAGGAAACCGATTTCAGGAGGTAGACTGGAATTGCATTGAAAGCATAGGAAAAGAGGCAGAACGTCCACAATGATGCACTTGGCCAAAAAGGGCGTATGCGTTTTTTCCTGAATATATTCAGGAAAAAACGCATACGCCCTTTTTGGCCAACCAAGCAAGCTTGCAAAGGAAATCTGCACTACAATGAAGTCTCACTTCCCCCCGGTCAAAAGGGCCATCTGAAAAAAGTGTAAAATCCAGAAAGGCAGGACAGGCCATGGAGAACTGGGAGCCTTGTTATGCTGATGGGCGGGATGTAAACTGCCAACAGACACTCGGGAGAAGTGTATGGTGTTTCCTGAAACATCTAAAAAACAAAGCAACAGAGCCTAGGGCACTTCCACTTATGGTCCTATAGCTTAGGGAAATTAAAATCAAAAAGATACAGCCACCCCAATGTTTGGGACGCCTCTGTTTACAAGAACCTCGTTTACCGTACAAGTTCAATATCACAGAAAGTGAAAAATGGATAAAGAACTTGTGGTACTTACGTACAATGCAGTATCACTCAGCAGTGAAATCTATGCCATCAGGCCCGTAGCAGCACAATGAGTGGATTCAGGTACGATGATTCTAACTGAAATAAGTCACACAGAAAAAGAAACATCATAAGATATCAGTAATACACGGAATGTAAACTTGGCTACACAGGAACTGAATTACAGAACAGAACAGGGTCTCAAATTTAGAAAACCAACTTATGCTTGTTTAAGGGTAAAGGTGAGTTGGGGTGCTGCATAAAACCAGAGATTGAAATGAGCACAGATAAAGTTCCTTAAGCCAAATATGGAATAGACAAGAGCTACTCCTTGCTCAACGAAATGGACTCAACACCGCATATTAAACGCCTAAGAATGTACCTGACTCTTAAGTATCTTAAAACCGATGGATTGCTATGTCTCCGAAAGAGAATCAAGCATGTGTACAGGGACATAAACGCAGCAGTGATAGGATTGGAGAGGTTCGGTGAGCAAATGAAGACCCTTTGAAGTCATATTGCATGGTACCCATTCCACGGGTTTCAACTACCCAGGTTTAAGGTATTCTTCCTTCAGCTAAAACATGCATGTGGAACCTAGAGTATGATCAACCATGTGATCGGGAGACGTGTTCAAATATGTCTCAGTTTTCGTACCCTGGTACTCGGGTGCAACATTCCAGACGCTTTACTAACACTCTCCCGACTTGGAGAGTCAGTCCCTTTAACCTCCTGTTTGGCCCAGTTTGCAATTTCTGCGGAAGATGAACAGGAATAGCGAGAACCAATGAGAGACTAGCTGGAGGTGTCTGGACGGGCAAATTTAACTCTCATTTCCCACCAGGAAGAGGAAATAACCAAAGGCTCAGCGTGCCGTGCCGGTACCAGATTAGGGCCTGAAGCCATCCTGCGGTGTTGCGGCCAGCTCACAAGAAAACGAGTTGAAGAAAGGAGCTCAGGGGCACTGTAATTCACAAACCTGCAGAGTTATAAATGACAACTATCGTCCAAAAATATACTGAAGTAAGGCTGCCAAGAGGACTTGAAAGCGGGGCAGAATTGCAGGAAACCGATTTCAGGAGGTAGACTGGAATTGCATTGAAAGCATAGGAAAAGAGGCAGAACGTCCACAATGATGCACTTGGCCAAAAAGGGCGTATGCGTTTTTTCCTGAATATATTCAGGAAAAAAAGCATACGCCCTTTTTGGCCAACCAAGCAAGCTTGCAAAGGAAATCTGCACTACAATGAAGTCTCACTTCCCCCCCCCCCCGGTCAAAGGGCCATCTGAAAAAAGTGTAAAATCCAGAAAGGCAGGACAGGCCATGGAGAACTGGGAGCCTTGTTATGCTGATGGGCGGGATGTAAATTGCCAACAGACACTCGGGAGAAGTGTATGGTGTTTCCTGAAACATCTAAAAAACAAAGCAACAGAGCCTAGGGCACTTCCACTTATGGTCCTATAGCTTAGGGAAATTAAAATCAAAAAGATACAGCCACCCCAATGTTTGGGACGCCTCTGTTTACAAGAACCTCGTTTACCGTACAAGTTCAATATCACAGAAAGTGAAAAATGGATAAAGAACTTGTGGTACTTACGTACAATGCAGTATCACTCAGCAGTGATATCTATGCCATCAGGCCCGTAGCAGCACAATGAGTGGATTCAGGTACGATGATTCTAACTGAAATAAGTCACACAGAAAAAGAAACATCATAAGATATCAGTAATACACGGAATGTAAACTTGGCTACACAGGAACTGAATTACAGAACAGAACAGGGTCTCAAATTTAGAAAACCAACTTATGCTTGTTTAAGGGTAAAGGTGAGTTGGGGTGCTGCATAAAACCAGAGATTGAAATGAGCACAGATAAAGTTCCTTAAGCCAAATATGGAATAGACAAGAGCTACTCCTTGCTCAACGAAATGGACTCAACACCGCATATTAAACGCCTAAGAATGTACCTGACTCTTAAGTATCTTAAAACCTATGGATTGCTATGTCTCCGAAAGAGAATCAAGCATGTGTACAGGGACATAAACGCAGCAGTGATAGGATTGGAGAGGTTCGGTGAGCAAATGAAGACCCTTTGAAGTCATATTGCATGGTACCCATTCCACGGGTTTCAACTACCCAGGTTTAAGGTATTCTTCCTTCAGCTAAAACATGCATGTGGAACCTAGAGTATGATCAACCATGTGATCGGGAGACGTGTTCAAATATGTCTCAGTTTTTGTACCCTGGTACTCGGGTGCAACATTCCAGACGCTTTACTAACACTCTCCCGACTTGGAGAGTCAGTCCCTTTAACCTCCTGTTTGGCCCAGTTTGCAATTTCTGCGGAAGATGAACAGGAATAGCGAGAACCAATGAGAGACTAGCTGGAGGTGTCTGGACAGGCAAATTTAACTCTCATTTCCCACCAGGAAGAGGAAATAACCAAAGGCTCAGCGTGCCGTGCCGGAACCAGATTAGGGCCTGAAGCCATCCTGCGGTGTTGCGGCCAGCTCACAAGAAAACGAGTTGAAGAAAGGAGCTCAGGGGCACTGTAATTCACAAACCTGCAGAGTTATAAATGACAACTATCGTCCAAAAATATACTGAAGTAAGGCTGCCAAGAGGACTTGAAAGCGGGGCAGAATTGCAGGAAACCGATTTCAGGAGGTAGACTGGAATTGCATTGAAAGCATAGGAAAAGAGGCAGAACGTCCACAATGATGCACTTGGCCAAAAAGGGCGTATGCGTTTTTTCCTGAATATATTCAGGAAAAAACGCATACGCCCTTTTTGGCCAACCAAGCAAGCTTGCAAAGGAAATCTGCACTACAATGAAGTCTCACTTCCCCCCCCCCCCGGTCAAAAGGGCCATCTGAAAAAAGTGTAAAATCCAGAAAGGCAGGACAGGCCATGGAGAACTGGGAGCCTTGTTATGCTGATGGGCGGGATGTAAATTGCCAACAGACACTCGGGAGAAGTGTATGGTGTTTCCTGAAACATCTAAAAAACAAAGCAACAGAGCCTAGGGCACTTCCACTTATGGTCCTATAGCTTAGGGAAATTAAAATCAAAAAGATACAGCCACCCCAATGTTTGGGACGCCTCTGTTTACAAGAACCTCGTTTACCATACAAGTTCAATATCACAGAAAGTGAAAAATGGATAAAGAACTTGTGGTACTTACGTACAATGCAGTATCACTCAGCAGTGAAATCTATGTCATCAGGCCCGTAGCAGCACAATGAGTGGATTCAGGTACGATGATTCTAACTGAAATAAGTCACACAGAAAAAGAAACATCATAAGATATCAGTAATACACGGAATGTAAACTTGGCTACACAGGAACTGAATTACAGAACAGAACAGGGTCTCAAATTTAGAAAACCAACTTATGCTTGTTTAAGGGTAAAGGTGAGTTGGGGTGCTGCATAAAACCAGAGATTGAAATGAGCACAGATAAAGTTCCTTAAGCCAAATATGGAATAGACAAGAGCTACTCCTTGCTCAACGAAATGGACTCAACACCGCATATTAAACGCCTAAGAATGTACCTGACTCTTAAGTATCTTAAAACCTATGGATTGCTATGTCTCCGAAAGAGAATCAAGCATGTGTACAGGGACATAAACGCAGCAGTGATAGGATTGGAGAAGTTCGGTGAGCAAATGAAGACCCTTTGAAGTCATATTGCATGGTACCCATTCCACGGGTTTCAACTACCCAGGTTTAAGGTATTCTTCCTTCAGCTAAAACATGCATGTGGAACCTAGAGTATGATCAACCATGTGATCGGGAGACGTGTTCAAATATGTCTCAGTTTTCGTACCTGGTACTCGGGTGCAACATTCCAGACGCTTTACTAACACTCTCCCGACTTGGAGAGTCAGTCCCTTTAACCTCCTGTTTGGCCCAGTTTGCAATTTCTGCGGAAGATGAACAGGAATAGCGAGAACCAATGAGAGACTAGCTGGAGGTGTCTGGACGGGCAAATTTAACTCTCATTTCCCACCAGGAAGAGGAAATAACCAAAGGCTCAGCGTGCCGTGCCGGAACCAGATTAGGGCCTGAAGCCATCCTGCGGTGTTGCGGCCAGCTCACAAGAAAACGAGTTGAAGAAAGGAGCTCAGGGGCACTGTAATTCACAAACCTGCAGAGTTATAAATGACAACTATCGTCCAAAAATATACTGAAGTAAGGCTGCCAAGAGCACTTGAAAGCGGGGCAGAATTGCAGGAAACCGATTTCAGGAGGTAGACTGGAATTGCATTGAAAGCATAGGAAAAGAGGCAGAACGTCCACAATGATGCACTTGGCCAAAAAGGGCGTATGCGTTTTTTCCTGAATATATTCAGGAAAAAACGCATACGCCCTTTTTGGCCAACCAAGCAAGCTTGCAAAGGAAATCTGCACTACAATGAAGTCTCACTTCCCCCCCCCACCCCGGTCAAAAGGGCCATCTGAAAAAAGTGTAAAATCCAGAAAGGCAGGACAGGCCATGGAGAACTGGGAGCCTTGTTATGCTGATGGGCGGGACGTAAACTGCCAACAGACACTCGGGAGAAGTGTATGGTGTTTCCTGAAACATCTAAAAAACAAAGCAACAGAGCCTAGGGCACTTCCACTTATGGTCCTATAGCTTAGGGAAATTAAAATCAAAAAGATACAGCCACCCCAATGTTTGGGACGCCTCTGTTTACAAGAACCTCGTTTACCGTACAAGTTCAATATCACAGAAAGTGAAAAATGGATAAAGAACTTGTGGTACTTACGTACAATGCAGTATCACTCAGCAGTGAAATCTATGTCATCAGGCCCGTAGCAGCACAATGAGTGGATTCAGGTACGATGATTCTAACTGAAATAAGTCACACAGAAAAAGAAACATCATAAGATATCAGTAATACACGGAATGTAAACTTGGCTACACAGGAACTGAATTACAGAACAGAACAGGGTCTCAAATTTAGAAAACCAACTTATGCTTGCTTAAGGGGAAAGGTGAGTTGGGGTGCTGCATAAAACCAGAGATTGAAATGAGCACAGATAAAGTTCCTTAAGCCAAATATGGAATAGACAAGAGCTACTCCTTGCTCAACGAAATGGACTCAACACCGCATATTAAACGCCTAAGCATGTACCTGACTAGTAAGTATCTTAAAACCGATGGATTGCTATGTCTCCGAAAGAGAATCAAGCATGTGTACAGGGACATAAACGCAGCAGTGATAGGATTGGAGAGGTTCGGTGAGCAAATGAAGACCCTTTGAAGTCATATTGCATGGTACCCATTCCACGGGTTTCAACTACCCAGGTTTAAGGTATTCTTCCTTCAGCTAAAACATGCATGTGGAACCTAGAGTATGATCAACCATGTGATCGGGAGACGTGTTCAAATATGTCTCAGTTTTCGTACCCTGGTACTCGGGTGCAACATTCCAGACGCTTTACTAACACTCTCCCGACTTGGAGAGTCAGTCCCTTTAACCTCCTGTTTGGCCCAGTTTGCAATTTCTGCGGAAGATGAACAGGAATAGCGAGAACCAATGAGAGACTAGCTGGAGGTGTCTGGACGGGCAAATTTAACTCTCATTTCCCACCAGGAAGAGGAAATAACCAAAGGCTCAGCGTGCCGTGCCGGAACCAGATTAGGGCCTGAAGCCATCCTGCGGTGTTGCGGCCAGCTCACAAGAAAACGAGTTGAAGAAAGGAGCTCAGGGGCACTGTAATTCACAAACCTGCAGAGTTATAAATGACAACTATCGTCCAAAAATATACTGAAGTAAGGCTGCCAAGAGGACTTGAAAGCGGGGCAGAATTGCAGGAAACCGATTTCAGGAGGTAGACTGGAATTGCATTGAAAGCATAGGAAAAGAGGCAGAACGTCCACAATGATGCACTTGGCCAAAAAGGGCGTATGCGTTTTTTCCTGAATATATTCAGGAAAAAACGCATACGCCCTTTTTGGCCAACCAAGCAAGCTTGCAAAGGAAATCTGCACTACAATGAAGTCTCACTTCCCCCCCCCCCCGGTCAAAAGGGCCATCTGAAAAAAGTGTAAAATCCAGAAAGGCAGGATAGGCCATGGAGAACTGGGAGCCTTCTTATGCTGATGGGCGGGATGCAAATTGCCAACAGACACTCGGGAGAAGTGTATGGTGTTTCCTGAAACATCTAAAAAACAAAGCAACAGAGCCTAGGGCACTTCCACTTATGGTCCTATAGCTTAGGGAAATTAAAATCAAAAAGATACAGCCACCCCAATGTTTGGGACGCCTCTGTTTACAAGAACCTCGTTTACCATACAAGTTCAATATCACAGAAAGTGAAAAATGGATAAAGAACTTGTGGTACTTACGTACAATGCAGTATCACTCAGCAGTGAAATCTATGTCATCAGGCCCGTAGCAGCACAATGAGTGGATTCAGGTACGATGATTCTAACTGAAATAAGTCACACAGAAAAAGAAACATCATAAGATATCAGTAATACACGGAATGTAAACTTGGCTACACAGGAACTGAATTACAGAACAGAACAGGGTCTCAAATTTAGAAAACCAACTTATGCTTGTTTAAGGGTAAAGGTGAGTTGGGGTGCTGCATAAAACCAGAGATTGAAATGAGCACAGATAAAGTTCCTTAAGCCAAATATGGAATAGACAAGAGCTACTCCTTGCTCAACGAAATGGACTCAACACCGCATATTAAACGCCTAAGAATGTACCTGACTCTTAAGTATCTTAAAACCGATGGATTGCTATGTCTCCGAAAGAGAATCAAGCATGTGTACAGGGACATAAACGCAGCAGTGATAGGATTGGAGAGGTTCGGTGAGCAAATGAAGACCCTTTGAAGTCATATTGCATGGTACCCATTCCACGGGTTTCAACTACCCAGGTTTAAGGTATTCTTCCTTCAGCTAAAACATGCATGTGGAACCTAGAGTATGATCAACCATGTGATCGGGAGACGTGTTCAAATATGTCTCAGTTTTCGTACCTGGTACTCGGGTGCAACATTCCAGACGCTTTACTAACACTCTCCCGACTTGGAGAGTCAGTCCCTTTAACCTCCTGTTTGGCCCAGTTTGCAATTTCTGCGGAAGATGAACAGGAATAGCGAGAACCAATGAGAGACTAGCTGGAGGTGTCTGGACGGGCAAATTTAACTCTCATTTCCCACCAGGAAGAGGAAATAACCAAAGGCGCAGCGTGCCGTGCCGGAACCAGATTAGGGCCTGAAGCCATCCTGCGGTGTTGCGGCCAGCTCACAAGAAAACGAGTTGAAGAAAGGAGCTCAGGGGCACTGTAATTCACAAACCTGCAGAGTTATAAATGACAACTATCGTCCAAAAATATACTGAAGTAAGGCTGCCAAGAGGACTTGAAAGCGGGGCAGAATTGCAGGAAACCGATTTCAGGAGGTAGACTGGAATTGCATTGAAAGCATAGGAAAAGAGGCAGAACGTCCACAATGATGCACTTGGCCAAAAAGGGCGTATGCGTTTTTTCCTGATTCAGGAAAAAACGCATACGCCCTTTTTGGCCAACCAAGCAAGCTTGCAAAGGAAATCTGCACTACAATGAAGTCTCACTTCCCCCCCCCCCCGGTCAAAAGGGCCATCTGAAAAAAGTGTAAAATCCAGAAAGGCAGGACAGGCCATGGAGAACTGGGAGCCTTGTTATGCTGATGGGCGGGATGTAAATTGCCAACAGACACTTGGGAGAAGTGTATGGTGTTTCCTGAAACATCTAAAAAACAAAGCAACAGAGCCTAGGGCACTTCCACTTATGGTCCTATAGCTTAGGGAAATTAAAATCAAAAATATACAGCCACCCCAATGTTTGGGACGCCTCTGTTTACAAGAACCTCGTTTACCGTACAAGTTCAATATCACAGAAAGTGAAAAATGGATAAAGAACTTGTGGTACTTACGTACAATGCAGTATCACTCAGCAGTGATATCTATGCCATCAGGCCCGTAGCAGCACAATGAGTGGATTCAGGTACGATGATTCTAACTGAAATAAGTCACACAGAAAAAGAAACATCATAAGATATCAGTAATACACGGAATGTAAACTTGGCTACACAGGAACTGAATTACAGAACAGAACAGGGTCTCAAATTTAGAAACCCAACTTATGCTTGTTTAAGGGTAAAGGTGAGTTGGGGTGCTGCATAAAACCAGAGATTGAAATGAGCACAGATAAAGTTCCTTAAGCCAAATATGGAATAGACAAGAGCTACTCCTTGCTCAACGAAATGGACTCAACACCGCATATTAAACGCCTAAGAATGTACCTGACTCTTAAGTATCTTAAAACCTATGGATTGCTGTGTCTCCGAAAGAGAATCAAGCATGTGTACAGGGACATAAACGCAGCAGTGATAGGATTGGAGAGGTTCGGTGAGCAAATGAAGACCCTTTGAAGTCATATTGCATGGTACCCATTCCACGGGTTTCAACTACCCAGGTTTAAGGTATTCGTCCTTCAGCTAAAACATGCATGTGGAACCTAGAGTATGATCAACCATGTGATCGGGAGACGTGTTCAAATATGTCTCAGTTTTTGTACCCTGGTACTCGGGTGCAACATTCCAGACGCTTTACTAACACTCTCCCGACTTGGAGAGTCAGTCCCTTTAACCTCCTGTTTGGCCCAGTTTGCAATTTCTGCGGAAGATGAACAGGAATAGCGAGAACCAATGAGAGACTAGCTGGAGGTGTCTGGACGGGCAAATTTAACTCTCATTTCCCACCAGGAAGAGGAAATAACCAAAGGCTCAGCGTGCCGTGCCGGAACCAGATTAGGGCCTGAAGCCATCCTGCGGTGTTGCGGCCAGCTCACAAGAAAACGAGTTGAAGAAAGGAGCTCAGGGGCACTGTAATTCACAAACCTGCAGAGTTATAAATGACAACTATCGTCCAAAAATATACTGAAGTAAGGCTGCCAAGAGGACTTGAAAGCGGGGCAGAATTGCAGGAAACCGATTTCAGGAGGTAGACTGGAATTGCATTGAAAGCATAGGAAAAGAGGCAGAACGTCCACAATGATGCACTTGGCCAAAAAGGGCGTATGCGTTTTTTCCTGAATATATTCAGGAAAAAACACATACGCCCTTTTTGGCCAACCAAGCAAGCTTGCAAAGGAAATCTGCACTACAATGAAGTCTCACTTCCCCCCCCCCCCCGGTCAAAAGGGCCATCTGAAAAAAGTGTAAAATCCAGAAAGGCAGGACAGGCCATGGAGAACTGGGAGCCTTGTTATGCTGATGGGCGGGATGTAAATTGCCAACAGACACTCGGGAGAAGTGTATGGTGTTTCCTGAAACATCTAAAAAACAAAGCAACAGAGCCTAGGGCACTTCCACTTATGGTCCTATAGCTTAGGGAAATTAAAATCAGAAAGATACAGCCACCCCAATGTTTGGGACGCCTCTGTTTACAAGAACCTCGTTTACCATACAAGTTCAATATCACAGAAAGTGAAAAATGGATAAAGAACTTGTGGTACTTACGTACAATGCAGTATCACTCAGCAGTGAAATCTATGTCATCAGGCCCGTAGCAGCACAATGAGTGGATTCAGGTACGATGATTCTAACTGAAATAAGTCACACAGAAAAAGAAACATCATAAGATATCAGTAATACACGGAATGTAAACTTGGCTACACAGGAACTGAATTACAGAACAGAACAGGGTCTCAAATTTAGAAAACCAACTTATGCTTGTTTAAGGGTAAAGGTGAGTTGGGGTGCTGCATAAAACCAGAGATTGAAATGAGCACAGATAAAGTTCCTTAAGCCAAATATGGAATAGACAAGAGCTACTCCTTGCTCAACGAAATGGACTCAACACCGCATATTAAACGCCTAAGAATGTACCTGACTCTTAAGTATCTTAAAACCTATGGATTGCTATGTCTCCGAAAGAGAATCAAGCATGTGTACAGGGACATAAACGCAGCAGTGATAGGATTGGAGAGGTTCGGTGAGCAAATGAAGACCCTTTGAAGTCATATTGCATGGTACCCATTCCACGGGTTTCAACTACCCAGGTTTAAGGTATTCTTCCTTCAGCTAAAACATGCATGTGGAACCTAGAGTATGATCAACCATGTGATCGGGAGACGTGTTCAAATATGTCTCAGTTTTCGTACCTGGTACTCGGGTGCAACATTCCAGACGCTTTACTAACACTCTCCCGACTTGGAGAGTCAGTCCCTTTAACCTCCTGTTTGGCCCAGTTTGCAATTTCTGCGGAAGATGAACAGGAATAGCGAGAACCAATGAGAGACTAGCTGGAGGTGTCTGGACGGGCAAATTTAACTCTCATTTCCCACCAGGAAGAGGAAATAACCAAAGGCTCAGCGTGCCGTGCCGGAACCAGATTAGGGCCTGAAGCCATCCTGCGGTGTTGCGGCCAGCTCACAAGAAAACGAGTTGAAGAAAGGAGCTCAGGGGCACTGTAATTCACAAACCTGCAGAGTTATAAATGACAACTATCGTCCAAAAATATACTGAAGTAAGGCTGCCAAGAGGACTTGAAAGCGGGGCAGAATTGCAGGAAACCGATTTCAGGAGGTAGACTGGAATTGCATTGAAAGCATAGGAAAAGAGGCAGAACGTCCACAATGATGCACTTGGCCAAAAAGGGCGTATGCGTTTTTTCCTGAATATATTCAGGAAAAAACGCATACGCCCTTTTTGGCCAACCAAGCAAGCTTGCAAAGGAAATCTGCACTACAATGAAGTCTCACTTCCCCCCCCCACCCCGGTCAAAAGGGCCATCTGAAAAAAGTGTAAAATCCAGAAAGGCAGGACAGGCCATGGAGAACTGGGAGCCTTGTTATGCTGATGGGCGGGACGTAAACTGCCAACAGACACTCGGGAGAAGTGTATGGTGTTTCCTGAAACATCTAAAAAACAAAGCAACAGAGCCTAGGGCACTTCCACTTATGGTCCTATAGCTTAGGGAAATTAAAATCAAAAAGATACAGCCACCCCAAAGTTTGGGACGCCTCTGTTTACAAGAACCTCGTTTACCGTACAAGTTCAATATCACAGAAAGTGAAAAATGGATAAAGAACTTGTGGTACTTACGTACAATGCAGTATCACTCAGCAGTGAAATCTATGTCATCAGGCCCGTAGCAGCACAATGAGTGGATTCAGGTACGATGATTCTAACTGAAATAAGTCACACAGAAAAAGAAACATCATAAGATATCAGTAATACACGGAATGTAAACTTGGCTACACAGGAACTGAATTACAGAACAGAACAGGGTCTCAAATTTAGAAAACCAACTTATGCTTGTTTAAGGGTAAAGGTGAGTTGGGGTGCTGCATAAAACCAGAGATTGAAATGAGCACAGATAAAGTTCCTTAAGCCAAATATGGAATAGACAAGAGCTACTCCTTGCTCAACGAAATGGACTCAACACCGCATATTAAACGCCTAAGAATGTACCTGACTCTTAAGTATCTTAAAACCTATGGATTGCTATGTCTCCGAAAGAGAATCAAGCATGTGTACAGGGACATAAACGCAGCAGTGATAGGATTGGAGAGGTTCGGTGAGCAAATGAAGACCCTTTGAAGTCATATTGCATGGTACCCATTCCACGGGTTTCAACTACCCAGGTTTAAGGTATTCTTCCTTCAGCTAAAACATGCATGTGGAACCTAGAGTATGATCAACCATGTGATCGGGAGACGTGTTCAAATATGTCTCAGTTTTCGTACCCTGGTACTCGGGTGCAACATTCCAGACGCTTTACTAACACTCTCCCGACTTGGAGAGTCAGTCCCTTTAACCTCCTGTTTGGCCCAGTTTGCAATTTCTGCGGAAGATGAACAGGAATAGCGAGAACCAATGAGAGACTAGCTGGAGGTGTCTGGACGGGCAAATTTAACTCTCATTTCCCACCAGGAAGAGGAAATAACCAAAGGCTCAGCGTGCCGTGCCGGAACCAGATTAGGGCCTGAAGCCATCATGCGGTGTTGCGGCCAGCTCACAAGAAAACGAGTTGAAGAAAGGAGCTCAGGGGCACTGTAATTCACAAACCTGCAGAGTTATAAATGACAACTATCGTCCAAAAATATACTGAAGTAAGGCTGCCAAGAGGACTTGAAAGCGGGGCAGAATTGCAGGAAACCGATTTCAGGAGGTAGACTGGAATTGCATTGAAAGCATAGGAAAAGAGGCAGAACGTCCACAATGATGCACTTGACCAAAAAGGGCGTATGCGTTTTTTCCTGAATATATTCAGGAAAAAACGCATACGCCCTTTTTGGCCAACCAAGCAAGCTTGCAAAGGAAATCTGCACTACAATGAAGTCTCACTCCCCCCCCCCCCCCGGTCAAAAGGGCCATCTGAAAAAAGTGTAAAATCCAGAAAGGCAGGACAGGCCATGGAGAACTGGGAGCCTTGTTATGCTGATGGGCGGGACGTAAACTGCCAACAGACACTCGGGAGAAGTGTATGGTGTTTCCTGAAACATCTAAAAAACAAAGCAACAGAGCCTAGGGCACTTCCACTTATGGTCCTATAGCTTAGGGAAATTAAAATCAAAAAGATACAGCCACCCCAATGTTTGGGACGCCTCTGTTTACAAGAACCTCGTTTACCGTACAAGTTCAATATCACAGAAAGTGAAAAATGGATAAAGAACTTGTGGTACTTACGTACAATGCAGTATCACTCAGCAGTGAAATCTATGCCATCAGGCCCGTAGCAGCACAATGAGTGGATTCAGGTACGATGATTCTAACTGAAATAAGTCACAAAGAGAAAGAAACATCATAAGATATCAGTAATACACGGAATGTAAACTTGGCTACACAGGAACTGAATTACAGAACAGAACAGGGTCTCAAATTTAGAAAACCAACTTATGCTTGTTTAAGGGTAAAGGTGAGTTGGGGTGCTGCATAAAACCAGAGATTGAAATGAGCACAGATAAAGTTCCTTAAGCCAAATATGGAATAGACAAGAGCTACTCCTTGCTCAACGAAATGGACTCAACACCGCATATTAAACGCCTAAGAATGTACCTGACTCTTAAGTATCTTAAAACCTATGGATTGCTATGTCTCCGAAAGAGAATCAAGCATGTGTACAGGGACATAAACGCAGCAGTGATAGGATTGGAGAGGTTCGGTGAGCAAATGAAGACCCTTTGAAGTCATATTGCATGGTACCCATTCCACGGGTTTCAACTACCCAGGTTTAAGGTATTCTTCCTTCAGCTAAAACATGCATGTGGAACCTAGAGTATGATCAACCATGTGATCGGGAGACGTGTTCAAATATGTCTCAGTTTTCGTACCCTGGTACTCGGGTGCAACATTCCAGACGCTTTACTAACACTCTCCCGACTTGGAGAGTCAGTCCCTTTAACCTCCTGTTTGGCCCAGTTTGCAATTTCTGCGGAAGATGAACAGGAATAGCGAGAACCAATGAGAGACTAGCTGGAGGTGTCTGGACGGGCAAATTTAACTCTCATTTCCCACCAGGAAGAGGAAATAACCAAAGGCTCAGCGTGCCGTGCCGGAACCAGATTAGGGCCTGAAGCCATCCTGCGGTGTTGCGGCCAGCTCACAAGAAAACGAGTTGAAGAAAGGAGCTCAGGGGCACTGTAATTCACAAACCTGCAGAGTTATAAATGACAACTATCGTCCAAAAATATACTGAAGTAAGGCTGCCAAGAGGACTTGAAAGCGGGGCAGAATTGCAGGAAACCGATTTCAGGAGGTAGACTGGAATTGCATTGAAAGCATAGGAAAAGAGGCAGAACGTCCACAATGATGCACTTGGCCAAAAAGGGCGTATGCGTTTTTTCCTGAATATATTCAGGAAAAAACGCATACGCCCTTTTTGGCCAACCAAGCAAGCTTGCAAAGGAAATCTGCACTACAATGAAGTCTCACTTCCCCCCCCCCCCGGTCAAAAGGGCCATCTGAAAAAAGTGTAAAATCCAGAAAGGCAGGACAGGCCATGGAGAACTGGGAGCCTTGTTATGCTGATGGGCGGGATGTAAATTGCCAACAGACACTCGGGAGAAGTGTATGGTGTTTCCTGAAACATCTAAAAAACAAAGCAACAGAGCCTAGGGCACTTCCACTTATGGTCCTATAGCTTAGGGAAATTAAAATCAAAAAGATACAGCCACCCCAATGTTTGGGACGCCTCTGTTTACAAGAACCTCGTTTACCATACAAGTTCAATATCACAGAAAGTGAAAAATGGATAAAGAACTTGTGGTACTTACGTACAATGCAGTATCACTCAGCAGTGAAATCTATGTCATCAGGCCCGTAGCAGCACAATGAGTGGATTCAGGTACGATGATTCTAACTGAAATAAGTCACACAGAGAAAGAAACATCATAAGATATCAGTAATACACGGAATGTAAACTTGGCTACACAGGAACTGAATTACAGAACAGAACAGGGTCTCAAATTTAGAAAACCAACTTATGCTTGTTTAAGGGTAAAGGTGAGTTGGGGTGCTGCATAAAACCAGAGATTGAAATGAGCACAGATAAAGTTCCTTAAGCCAAATATGGAATAGACAAGAGCTACTCCTTGCTCAACGAAATGGACTCAACACCGCATATTAAACGCCTAAGAATGTACCTGACTCTTAAGTATCTTAAAACCTATGGATTGCTATGTCTCCGAAAGAGAATCAAGCATGTGTACAGGGACATAAACGCAGCAGTGATAGGATTGGAGAGGTTCGGTGAGCAAATGAAGACCCTTTGAAGTCATATTGCATGGTACCCATTCCACGGGTTTCAACTACCCAGGTTTAAGGTATTCTTCCTTCAGCTAAAACATGCATGTGGAACCTAGAGTATGATCAACCATGTGATCGGGAGACGTGTTCAAATATGTCTCAGTTTTCGTACCCTGGTACTCGGGTGCAACATTCCAGACGCTTTACTAACACTCTCCCGACTTGGAGAGTCAGTCCCTTTAACCTCCTGTTTGGCCCAGTTTGCAATTTCTGCGGAAGATGAACAGGAATAGCGAGAACCAATGAGAGACTAGCTGGAGGTGTCTGGACGGGCAAATTTAACTCTCATTTCCCACCAGGAAGAGGAAATAACCAAAGGCTCAGCGTGCCGTGCCGGAACCAGATTAGGGCCTGAAGCCATCCTGCGGTGTTGCGGCCAGCTCACAAGAAAACGAGTTGAAGAAAGGAGCTCAGGGGCACTGTAATTCACAAACCTGCAGAGTTATAAATGACAACTATCGTCCAAAAATATACTGAAGTAAGGCTGCCAAGAGCACTTGAAAGCGGGGCAGAATTGCAGGAAACCGATTTCAGGAGGTAGACTGGAATTGCATTGAAAGCATAGGAAAAGAGGCAGAACGTCCACAATGATGCACTTGGCCAAAAAGGGCGTATGCGTTTTTTCCTGAATATATTCAGGAAAAAATGCATACGCCCTTTTTGGCCAACCAAGCAAGCTTGCAAAGGAAATCTGCACTACAATGAAGTCTCACTTCCCCCCCCCCCGGTCAAAAGGGCCATCTGAAAAAAGTGTAAAATCCAGAAAGGCAGGACAGGCCATGGAGAACTGGGAGCCTTGTTATGCTGATGGGCGGGATGTAAATTGCCAACAGACACTCGGGAGAAGTGTATGGTGTTTCCTGAAACATCTAAAAAACAAAGCAACAGAGCCTAGGGCACTTCCACTTATGGTCCTATAGCTTAGGGAAATTAAAATCAAAAAGATACAGCCACCCCAATGTTTGGGACGCCTCTGTTTACAAGAACCTCGTTTACCATACAAGTTCAATATCACAGAAAGTGAAAAATGGATAAAGAACTTGTGGTACTTACGTACAATGCAGTATCACTCAGCAGTGAAATCTATGTCATCAGGCCCGTAGCAGCACAATGAGTGGATTCAGGTACGATGATTCTAACTGAAATAAGTCACACAGAGAAAGAAACATCATAAGATATCAGTAATACACGGAATGTAAACTTGGCTACACAGGAACTGAATTACAGAACAGAACAGGGTCTCAAATTTAGAAAACCAACTTATGCTTGTTTAAGGGTAAAGGTGAGTTGGGGTGCTGCATAAAACCAGAGATTGAAATGAGCACAGATAAAGTTCCTTAAGCCAAATATGGAATAGACAAGAGCTACTCCTTGCTCAACGAAATGGACTCAACACCGCATATTAAACGCCTAAGAATGTACCTGACTCTTAAGTATCTTAAAACCTATGGATTGCTATGTCTCCGAAAGAGAATCAAGCATGTGTACAGGGACATAAACGCAGCAGTGATAGGATTGGAGAGGTTCGGTGAGCAAATGAAGACCCTTTGAAGTCATATTGCATGGTACCCATTCCACGGGTTTCAACTACCCAGGTTTAAGGTATTCTTCCTTCAGCTAAAACATGCATGTGGAACCTAGAGTATGATCAACCATGTGATCGGGAGACGTGTTCAAATATGTCTCAGTTTTCGTACCCTGGTACTCGGGTGCAACATTCCAGACGCTTTACTAACACTCTCCCGACTTGGAGAGTCAGTCCCTTTAACCTCCTGTTTGGCCCAGTTTGCAATTTCTGCGGAAGATGAACAGGAATAGCGAGAACCAATGAGAGACTAGCTGGAGGTGTCTGGACGGGCAAATTTAACTCTCATTTCCCACCAGGAAGAGGAAATAACCAAAGGCTCAGCGTGCCGTGCCGGAACCAGATTAGGGCCTGAAGCCATCCTGCGGTGTTGCGGCCAGCTCACAAGAAAACGAGTTGAAGAAAGGAGCTCAGGGGCACTGTAATTCACAAACCTGCAGAGTTATAAATGACAACTATCGTCCAAAAATATACTGAAGTAAGGCTGCCAAGAGGACTTGAAAGCGGGGCAGAATTGCAGGAAACCGATTTCAGGAGGTAGACTGGAATTGCATTGAAAGCATAGGAAAAGAGGCAGAACGTCCACAATGATGCACTTGGCCAAAAAGGGCGTATGCGTTTTTTCCTGAATATATTCAGGAAAAAACGCATACGCCCTTTTTGGCCAACCAAGCAAGCTTGCAAAGGAAATCTGCACTACAATGAAGTCTCACTTCCCCCCCCCCCCGGTCAAAAGGGCCATCTGAAAAAAGTGTAAAATCCAGAAAGGCAGGACAGGCCATGGAGAACTGGGAGCCTTGTTATGCTGATGGGCGGGATGTAAATTGCCAACAGACACTCGGGAGAAGTGTATGGTGTTTCCTGAAACATCTAAAAAACAAAGCAACAGAGCCTAGGGCACTTCCACTTATGGTCCTATAGCTTAGGGAAATTAAAATCAAAAAGATACAGCCACCCCAATGTTTGGGACGCCTCTGTTTACAAGAACCTCGTTTACCATACAAGTTCAATATCACAGAAAGTGAAAAATGGATAAAGAACTTGTGGTACTTACGTACAATGCAGTATCACTCAGCAGTGAAATCTATGTCATCAGGCCCGTAGCAGCACAATGAGTGGATTCAGGTACGATGATTCTAACTGAAATAAGTCACACAGAGAAAGAAACATCATAAGATATCAGTAATACACGGAATGTAAACTTGGCTACACAGGAACTGAATTACAGAACAGAACAGGGTCTCAAATTTAGAAAACCAACTTATGCTTGTTTAAGGGTAAAGGTGAGTTGGGGTGCTGCATAAAACCAGAGATTGAAATGAGCACAGATAAAGTTCCTTAAGCCAAATATGGAATAGACAAGAGCTACTCCTTGCTCAACGAAATGGACTCAACACCGCATATTAAACGCCTAAGAATGTACCTGACTCTTAAGTATCTTAAAACCTATGGATTGCTATGTCTCCGAAAGAGAATCAAGCATGTGTACAGGGACATAAACGCAGCAGTGATAGGATTGGAGAGGTTCGGTGAGCAAATGAAGACCCTTTGAAGTCATATTGCATGGTACCCATTCCACGGGTTTCAACTACCCAGGTTTAAGGTATTCTTCCTTCAGCTAAAACATGCATGTGGAACCTAGAGTATGATCAACCATGTGATCGGGAGACGTGTTCAAATATGTCTCAGTTTTCGTACCCTGGTACTCGGGTGCAACATTCCAGACGCTTTACTAACACTCTCCCGACTTGGAGAGTCAGTCCCTTTAACCTCCTGTTTGGCCCAGTTTGCAATTTCTGCGGAAGATGAACAGGAATAGCGAGAACCAATGAGAGACTAGCTGGAGGTGTCTGGACGGGCAAATTTAACTCTCATTTCCCACCAGGAAGAGGAAATAACCAAAGGCTCAGCGTGCCGTGCCGGAACCAGATTAGGGCCTGAAGCCATCCTGCGGTGTTGCGGCCAGCTCACAAGAAAACGAGTTGAAGAAAGGAGCTCAGGGGCACTGTAATTCACAAACCTGCAGAGTTATAAATGACAACTATCGTCCAAAAATATACTGAAGTAAGGCTGCCAAGAGGACTTGAAAGCGGGGCAGAATTGCAGGAAACCGATTTCAGGAGGTAGACTGGAATTGCATTGAAAGCATAGGAAAAGAGGCAGAACGTCCACAATGATGCACTTGGCCAAAAAGGGCGTATGCGTTTTTTCCTGAATATATTCAGGAAAAAACGCATACGCCCTTTTTGGCCAACCAAGCAAGCTTGCAAAGGAAATCTGCACTACAATGAAGTCTCACTTCCCCCCCCCCCCGGTCAAAAGGGCCATCTGAAAAAAGTGTAAAATCCAGAAAGGCAGGACAGGCCATGGAGAACTGGGAGCCTTGTTATGCTGATGGGCGGGATGTAAATTGCCAACAGACACTCGGGAGAAGTGTATGGTGTTTCCTGAAACATCTAAAAAACAAAGCAACAGAGCCTAGGGCACTTCCACTTATGGTCCTATAGCTTAGGGAAATTAAAATCAAAAAGATACAGCCACCCCAATGTTTGGGACGCCTCTGTTTACAAGAACCTCGTTTACCATACAAGTTCAATATCACAGAAAGTGAAAAATGGATAAAGAACTTGTGGTACTTACGTACAATGCAGTATCACTCAGCAGTGAAATCTATGTCATCAGGCCCGTAGCAGCACAATGAGTGGATTCAGGTACGATGATTCTAACTGAAATAAGTCACACAGAGAAAGAAACATCATAAGATATCAGTAATACACGGAATGTAAACTTGGCTACACAGGAACTGAATTACAGAACAGAACAGGGTCTCAAATTTAGAAAACCAACTTATGCTTGTTTAAGGGTAAAGGTGAGTTGGGGTGCTGCATAAAACCAGAGATTGAAATGAGCACAGATAAAGTTCCTTAAGCCAAATATGGAATAGACAAGAGCTACTCCTTGCTCAACGAAATGGACTCAACACCGCATATTAAACGCCTAAGAATGTACCTGACTCTTAAGTATCTTAAAACCTATGGATTGCTATGTCTCCGAAAGAGAATCAAGCATGTGTACAGGGACATAAACGCAGCAGTGATAGGATTGGAGAGGTTCGGTGAGCAAATGAAGACCCTTTGAAGTCATATTGCATGGTACCCATTCCACGGGTTTCAACTACCCAGGTTTAAGGTATTCTTCCTTCAGCTAAAACATGCATGTGGAACCTAGAGTATGATCAACCATGTGATCGGGAGACGTGTTCAAATATGTCTCAGTTTTCGTACCCTGGTACTCGGGTGCAACATTCCAGACGCTTTACTAACACTCTCCCGACTTGGAGAGTCAGTCCCTTTAACCTCCTGTTTGGCCCAGTTTGCAATTTCTGCGGAAGATGAACAGGAATAGCGAGAACCAATGAGAGACTAGCTGGAGGTGTCTGGACGGGCAAATTTAACTCTCATTTCCCACCAGGAAGAGGAAATAACCAAAGGCTCAGCGTGCCGTGCCGGAACCAGATTAGGGCCTGAAGCCATCCTGCGGTGTTGCGGCCAGCTCACAAGAAAACGAGTTGAAGAAAGGAGCTCAGGGGCACTGTAATTCACAAACCTGCAGAGTTATAAATGACAACTATCGTCCAAAAATATACTGAAGTAAGGCTGCCAAGAGCACTTGAAAGCGGGGCAGAATTGCAGGAAACCGATTTCAGGAGGTAGACTGGAATTGCATTGAAAGCATAGGAAAAGAGGCAGAACGTCCACAATGATGCACTTGGCCAAAAAGGGCGTATGCGTTTTTTCCTGAATATATTCAGGAAAAAATGCATACGCCCTTTTTGGCCAACCAAGCAAGCTTGCAAAGGAAATCTGCACTACAATGAAGTCTCACTTCCCCCCCCCCCGGTCAAAAGGGCCATCTGAAAAAAGTGTAAAATCCAGAAAGGCAGGACAGGCCATGGAGAACTGGGAGCCTTGTTATGCTGATGGGCGGGATGTAAATTGCCAACAGACACTCGGGAGAAGTGTATGGTGTTTCCTGAAACATCTAAAAAACAAAGCAACAGAGCCTAGGGCACTTCCACTTATGGTCCTATAGCTTAGGGAAATTAAAATCAAAAAGATACAGCCACCCCAATGTTTGGGACGCCTCTGTTTACAAGAACCTCGTTTACCATACAAGTTCAATATCACAGAAAGTGAAAAATGGATAAAGAACTTGTGGTACTTACGTACAATGCAGTATCACTCAGCAGTGAAATCTATGTCATCAGGCCCGTAGCAGCACAATGAGTGGATTCAGGTACGATGATTCTAACTGAAATAAGTCACACAGAGAAAGAAACATCATAAGATATCAGTAATACACGGAATGTAAACTTGGCTACACAGGAACTGAATTACAGAACAGAACAGGGTCTCAAATTTAGAAAACCAACTTATGCTTGTTTAAGGGTAAAGGTGAGTTGGGGTGCTGCATAAAACCAGAGATTGAAATGAGCACAGATAAAGTTCCTTAAGCCAAATATGGAATAGACAAGAGCTACTCCTTGCTCAACGAAATGGACTCAACACCGCATATTAAACGCCTAAGAATGTACCTGACTCTTAAGTATCTTAAAACCTATGGATTGCTATGTCTCCGAAAGAGAATCAAGCATGTGTACAGGGACATAAACGCAGCAGTGATAGGATTGGAGAGGTTCGGTGAGCAAATGAAGACCCTTTGAAGTCATATTGCATGGTACCCATTCCACGGGTTTCAACTACCCAGGTTTAAGGTATTCTTCCTTCAGCTAAAACATGCATGTGGAACCTAGAGTATGATCAACCATGTGATCGGGAGACGTGTTCAAATATGTCTCAGTTTTCGTACCCTGGTACTCGGGTGCAACATTCCAGACGCTTTACTAACACTCTCCCGACTTGGAGAGTCAGTCCCTTTAACCTCCTGTTTGGCCCAGTTTGCAATTTCTGCGGAAGATGAACAGGAATAGCGAGAACCAATGAGAGACTAGCTGGAGGTGTCTGGACGGGCAAATTTAACTCTCATTTCCCACCAGGAAGAGGAAATAACCAAAGGCTCAGCGTGCCGTGCCGGAACCAGATTAGGGCCTGAAGCCATCCTGCGGTGTTGCGGCCAGCTCACAAGAAAACGAGTTGAAGAAAGGAGCTCAGGGGCACTGTAATTCACAAACCTGCAGAGTTATAAATGACAACTATCGTCCAAAAATATACTGAAGTAAGGCTGCCAAGAGGACTTGAAAGCGGGGCAGAATTGCAGGAAACCGATTTCAGGAGGTAGACTGGAATTGCATTGAAAGCATAGGAAAAGAGGCAGAACGTCCACAATGATGCACTTGGCCAAAAAGGGCGTATGCGTTTTTTCCTGAATATATTCAGGAAAAAACGCATACGCCCTTTTTGGCCAACCAAGCAAGCTTGCAAAGGAAATCTGCACTACAATGAAGTCTCACTTCCCCCCCCCCCCGGTCAAAAGGGCCATCTGAAAAAAGTGTAAAATCCAGAAAGGCAGGACAGGCCATGGAGAACTGGGAGCCTTGTTATGCTGATGGGCGGGATGTAAATTGCCAACAGACACTCGGGAGAAGTGTATGGTGTTTCCTGAAACATCTAAAAAACAAAGCAACAGAGCCTAGGGCACTTCCACTTATGGTCCTATAGCTTAGGGAAATTAAAATCAAAAAGATACAGCCACCCCAATGTTTGGGACGCCTCTGTTTACAAGAACCTCGTTTACCATACAAGTTCAATATCACAGAAAGTGAAAAATGGATAAAGAACTTGTGGTACTTACGTACAATGCAGTATCACTCAGCAGTGAAATCTATGTCATCAGGCCCGTAGCAGCACAATGAGTGGATTCAGGTACGATGATTCTAACTGAAATAAGTCACACAGAGAAAGAAACATCATAAGATATCAGTAATACACGGAATGTAAACTTGGCTACACAGGAACTGAATTACAGAACAGAACAGGGTCTCAAATTTAGAAAACCAACTTATGCTTGTTTAAGGGTAAAGGTGAGTTGGGGTGCTGCATAAAACCAGAGATTGAAATGAGCACAGATAAAGTTCCTTAAGCCAAATATGGAATAGACAAGAGCTACTCCTTGCTCAACGAAATGGACTCAACACCGCATATTAAACGCCTAAGAATGTACCTGACTCTTAAGTATCTTAAAACCTATGGATTGCTATGTCTCCGAAAGAGAATCAAGCATGTGTACAGGGACATAAACGCAGCAGTGATAGGATTGGAGAGGTTCGGTGAGCAAATGAAGACCCTTTGAAGTCATATTGCATGGTACCCATTCCACGGGTTTCAACTACCCAGGTTTAAGGTATTCTTCCTTCAGCTAAAACATGCATGTGGAACCTAGAGTATGATCAACCATGTGATCGGGAGACGTGTTCAAATATGTCTCAGTTTTCGTACCCTGGTACTCGGGTGCAACATTCCAGACGCTTTACTAACACTCTCCCGACTTGGAGAGTCAGTCCCTTTAACCTCCTGTTTGGCCCAGTTTGCAATTTCTGCGGAAGATGAACAGGAATAGCGAGAACCAATGAGAGACTAGCTGGAGGTGTCTGGACGGGCAAATTTAACTCTCATTTCCCACCAGGAAGAGGAAATAACCAAAGGCTCAGCGTGCCGTGCCGGAACCAGATTAGGGCCTGAAGCCATCCTGCGGTGTTGCGGCCAGCTCACAAGAAAACGAGTTGAAGAAAGGAGCTCAGGGGCACTGTAATTCACAAACCTGCAGAGTTATAAATGACAACTATCGTCCAAAAATATACTGAAGTAAGGCTGCCAAGAGGACTTGAAAGCGGGGCAGAATTGCAGGAAACCGATTTCAGGAGGTAGACTGGAATTGCATTGAAAGCATAGGAAAAGAGGCAGAACGTCCACAATGATGCACTTGGCCAAAAAGGGCGTATGCGTTTTTTCCTGAATATATTCAGGAAAAAACGCATACGCCCTTTTTGGCCAACCAAGCAAGCTTGCAAAGGAAATCTGCACTACAATGAAGTCTCACTTCCCCCCCCCCCCGGTCAAAAGGGCCATCTGAAAAAAGTGTAAAATCCAGAAAGGCAGGACAGGCCATGGAGAACTGGGAGCCTTGTTATGCTGATGGGCGGGATGTAAATTGCCAACAGACACTCGGGAGAAGTGTATGGTGTTTCCTGAAACATCTAAAAAACAAAGCAACAGAGCCTAGGGCACTTCCACTTATGGTCCTATAGCTTAGGGAAATTAAAATCAAAAAGATACAGCCACCCCAATGTTTGGGACGCCTCTGTTTACAAGAACCTCGTTTACCATACAAGTTCAATATCACAGAAAGTGAAAAATGGATAAAGAACTTGTGGTACTTACGTACAATGCAGTATCACTCAGCAGTGAAATCTATGTCATCAGGCCCGTAGCAGCACAATGAGTGGATTCAGGTACGATGATTCTAACTGAAATAAGTCACACAGAGAAAGAAACATCATAAGATATCAGTAATACACGGAATGTAAACTTGGCTACACAGGAACTGAATTACAGAACAGAACAGGGTCTCAAATTTAGAAAACCAACTTATGCTTGTTTAAGGGTAAAGGTGAGTTGGGGTGCTGCATAAAACCAGAGATTGAAATGAGCACAGATAAAGTTCCTTAAGCCAAATATGGAATAGACAAGAGCTACTCCTTGCTCAACGAAATGGACTCAACACCGCATATTAAACGCCTAAGAATGTACCTGACTCTTAAGTATCTTAAAACCTATGGATTGCTATGTCTCCGAAAGAGAATCAAGCATGTGTACAGGGACATAAACGCAGCAGTGATAGGATTGGAGAGGTTCAGTGAGCAAATGAAGACCCTTTGAAGTCATATTGCATGGTACCCATTCCACGGGTTTCAACTACCCAGGTTTAAGGTATTCTTCCTTCAGCTAAAACATGCATGTGGAACCTAGAGTATGATCAACCATGTGATCGGGAGACGTGTTCAAATATGTCTCAGTTTTCGTACCCTGGTACTCGGGTGCAACATTCCAGACGCTTTACTAACACTCTCCCGACTTGGAGAGTCAGTCCCTTTAACCTCCTGTTTGGCCCAGTTTGCAATTTCTGCGGAAGATGAACAGGAATAGCGAGAACCAATGAGAGACTAGCTGGAGGTGTCTGGACGGGCAAATTTAACTCTCATTTCCCACCAGGAAGAGGAAATAACCAAAGGCTCAGCGTGCCGTGCCGGAACCAGATTAGGGCCTGAAGCCATCCTGCGGTGTTGCGGCCAGCTCACAAGAAAACGAGTTGAAGAAAGGAGCTCAGGGGCACTGTAATTCACAAACCTGCAGAGTTATAAATGACAACTATCGTCCAAAAATATACTGAAGTAAGGCTGCCAAGAGGACTTGAAAGCGGGGCAGAATTGCAGGAAACCGATTTCAGGAGGTAGACTGGAATTGCATTGAAAGCATAGGAAAAGAGGCAGAACGTCCACAATGATGCACTTGGCCAAAAAGGGCGTATGCGTTTTTTCCTGAATATATTCAGGAAAAAACGCATACGCCCTTTTTGGCCAACCAAGCAAGCTTGCAAAGGAAATCTGCACTACAATGAAGTCTCACTTCCCCCCCCCCCCCCGGTCAAAAGGGCCATCTGAAAAAAGTGTAAAATCCAGAAAGGCAGGACAGGCCATGGAGAACTGGGAGCCTTGTTATGCTGATGGGCGGGATGTAAATTGCCAACAGACACTCGGGAGAAGTGTATGGTGTTTCCTGAAACATCTAAAAAACAAAGCAACAGAGCCTAGGGCACTTCCACTTATGGTCCTATAGCTTAGGGAAATTAAAATCAAAAAGATACAGCCACCCCAATGTTTGGGACGCCTCTGTTTACAAGAACCTCGTTTACCATACAAGTTCAATATCACAGAAAGTGAAAAATGGATAAAGAACTTGTGGTACTTACGTACAATGCAGTATCACTCAGCAGTGAAATCTATGTCATCAGGCCCGTAGCAGCACAATGAGTGGATTCAGGTACGATGATTCTAACTGAAATAAGTCACACAGAGAAAGAAACATCATAAGATATCAGTAATACACGGAATGTAAACTTGGCTACACAGGAACTGAATTACAGAACAGAACAGGGTCTCAAATTTAGAAAACCAACTTATGCTTGTTTAAGGGTAAAGGTGAGTTGGGGTGCTGCATAAAACCAGAGATTGAAATGAGCACAGATAAAGTTCCTTAAGCCAAATATGGAATAGACAAGAGCTACTCCTTGCTCAACGAAATGGACTCAACACCGCATATTAAACGCCTAAGAATGTACCTGACTCTTAAGTATCTTAAAACCTATGGATTGCTATGTCTCCGAAAGAGAATCAAGCATGTGTACAGGGACATAAACGCAGCAGTGATAGGATTGGAGAGGTTCGGTGAGCAAATGAAGACCCTTTGAAGTCATATTGCATGGTACCCATTCCACGGGTTTCAACTACCCAGGTTTAAGGTATTCTTCCTTCAGCTAAAACATGCATGTGGAACCTAGAGTATGATCAACCATGTGATCGGGAGACGTGTTCAAATATGTCTCAGTTTTCGTACCCTGGTACTCGGGTGCAACATTCCAGACGCTTTACTAACACTCTCCCGACTTGGAGAGTCAGTCCCTTTAACCTCCTGTTTGGCCCAGTTTGCAATTTCTGCGGAAGATGAACAGGAATAGCGAGAACCAATGAGAGACTAGCTGGAGGTGTCTGGACGGGCAAATTTAACTCTCATTTCCCACCAGGAAGAGGAAATAACCAAAGGCTCAGCGTGCCGTGCCGGAACCAGATTAGGGCCTGAAGCCATCCTGCGGTGTTGCGGCCAGCTCACAAGAAAACGAGTTGAAGAAAGGAGCTCAGGGGCACTGTAATTCACAAACCTGCAGAGTTATAAATGACAACTATCGTCCAAAAATATACTGAAGTAAGGCTGCCAAGAGGACTTGAAAGCGGGGCAGAATTGCAGGAAACCGATTTCAGGAGGTAGACTGGAATTGCATTGAAAGCATAGGAAAAGAGGCAGAACGTCCACAATGATGCACTTGGCCAAAAAGGGGGTATGCGTTTTTTCCTGAATATATTCAGGAAAAAACGCATACGCCCTTTTTGGCCAACCAAGCAAGCTTGCAAAGGAAATCTGCACTACAATGAAGTCTCACTTCCCCCCCCCCCCGGTCAAAAGGGCCATCTGAAAAAAGTGTAAAATCCAGAAAGGCAGGACAGGCCATGGAGAACTGGGAGCCTTGTTATGCTGATGGGCGGGATGTAAATTGCCAACAGACACTCGGGAGAAGTGTATGGTGTTTCCTGAAACATCTAAAAAACAAAGCAACAGAGCCTAGGGCACTTCCACTTATGGTCCTATAGCTTAGGGAAATTAAAATCAAAAAGATACAGCCACCCCAATGTTTGGGACGCCTCTGTTTACAAGAACCTCGTTTACCATACAAGTTCAATATCACAGAAAGTGAAAAATGGATAAAGAACTTGTGGTACTTACGTACAATGCAGTATCACTCAGCAGTGAAATCTATGTCATCAGGCCCGTAGCAGCACAATGAGTGGATTCAGGTACGATGATTCTAACTGAAATAAGTCACACAGAGAAAGAAACATCATAAGATATCAGTAATACACGGAATGTAAACTTGGCTACACAGGAACTGAATTACAGAACAGAACAGGGTCTCAAATTTAGAAAACCAACTTATGCTTGTTTAAGGGTAAAGGTGAGTTGGGGTGCTGCATAAAACCAGAGATTGAAATGAGCACAGATAAAGTTCCTTAAGCCAAATATGGAATAGACAAGAGCTACTCCTTGCTCAACGAAATGGACTCAACACCGCATATTAAACGCCTAAGAATGTACCTGACTCTTAAGTATCTTAAAACCTATGGATTGCTATGTCTCCGAAAGAGAATCAAGCATGTGTACAGGGACATAAACGCAGCAGTGATAGGATTGGAGAGGTTCGGTGAGCAAATGAAGACCCTTTGAAGTCATATTGCATGGTACCCATTCCACGGGTTTCAACTACCCAGGTTTAAGGTATTCTTCCTTCAGCTAAAACATGCATGTGGAACCTAGAGTATGATCAACCATGTGATCGGGAGACGTGTTCAAATATGTCTCAGTTTTCGTACCCTGGTACTCGGGTGCAACATTCCAGACGCTTTACTAACACTCTCCCGACTTGGAGAGTCAGTCCCTTTAACCTCCTGTTTGGCCCAGTTTGCAATTTCTGCGGAAGATGAACAGGAATAGCGAGAACCAATGAGAGACTAGCTGGAGGTGTCTGGACGGGCAAATTTAACTCTCATTTCCCACCAGGAAGAGGAAATAACCAAAGGCTCAGCGTGCCGTGCCGGAACCAGATTAGGGCCTGAAGCCATCCTGCGGTGTTGCGGCCAGCTCACAAGAAAACGAGTTGAAGAAAGGAGCTCAGGGGCACTGTAATTCACAAACCTGCAGAGTTATAAATGACAACTATCGTCCAAAAATATACTGAAGTAAGGCTGCCAAGAGGACTTGAAAGCGGGGCAGAATTGCAGGAAACCGATTTCAGGAGGTAGACTGGAATTGCATTGAAAGCATAGGAAAAGAGGCAGAACGTCCACAATGATGCACTTGGCCAAAAAGGGGGTATGCGTTTTTTCCTGAATATATTCAGGAAAAAACGCATACGCCCTTTTTGG
Source organism: Globicephala melas (assembly GCF_963455315.2). NCBI lineage: Eukaryota > Metazoa > Chordata > Mammalia > Artiodactyla > Delphinidae > Globicephala > Globicephala melas. The sequence goes on along the minus strand of NW_027207511.1, from coordinate 227,255 downwards.
CCAACCAAGCAAGCTTGCAAAGGAAATCTGCACTACAATGAAGTCTCACTTCCCCCCCCCCCCGGTCAAAAGGGCCATCTGAAAAAAGTGTAAAATCCAGAAAGGCAGGACAGGCCATGGAGAACTGGGAGCCTTGTTATGCTGATGGGCGGGATGTAAATTGCCAACAGACACTCGGGAGAAGTGTATGGTGTTTCCTGAAACATCTAAAAAACAAAGCAACAGAGCCTAGGGCACTTCCACTTATGGTCCTATAGCTTAGGGAAATTAAAATCAAAAAGATACAGCCACCCCAATGTTTGGGACGCCTCTGTTTACAAGAACCTCGTTTACCATACAAGTTCAATATCACAGAAAGTGAAAAATGGATAAAGAACTTGTGGTACTTACGTACAATGCAGTATCACTCAGCAGTGAAATCTATGTCATCAGGCCCGTAGCAGCACAATGAGTGGATTCAGGTACGATGATTCTAACTGAAATAAGTCACACAGAGAAAGAAACATCATAAGATATCAGTAATACACGGAATGTAAACTTGGCTACACAGGAACTGAATTACAGAACAGAACAGGGTCTCAAATTTAGAAAACCAACTTATGCTTGTTTAAGGGTAAAGGTGAGTTGGGGTGCTGCATAAAACCAGAGATTGAAATGAGCACAGATAAAGTTCCTTAAGCCAAATATGGAATAGACAAGAGCTACTCCTTGCTCAATGAAATGGACTCAACACCGCATATTAAACGCCTAAGAATGTACCTGACTCTTAAGTATCTTAAAACCTATGGATTGCTATGTCTCCGAAAGAGAATCAAGCATGTGTACAGGGACATAAACGCAGCAGTGATAGGATTGGAGAGGTTCGGTGAGCAAATGAAGACCCTTTGAAGTCATATTGCATGGTACCCATTCCACGGGTTTCAACTACCCAGGTTTAAGGTATTCTTCCTTCAGCTAAAACATGCATGTGGAACCTAGAGTATGATCAACCATGTGATCGGGAGACGTGTTCAAATATGTCTCAGTTTTCGTACCCTGGTACTCGGGTGCAACATTCCAGACGCTTTACTAACACTCTCCCGACTTGGAGAGTCAGTCCCTTTAACCTCCTGTTTGGCCCAGTTTGCAATTTCTGCGGAAGATGAACAGGAATAGCGAGAACCAATGAGAGACTAGCTGGAGGTGTCTGGACGGGCAAATTTAACTCTCATTTCCCACCAGGAAGAGGAAATAACCAAAGGCTCAGCGTGCCGTGCCGGAACCAGATTAGGGCCTGAAGCCATCCTGCGGTGTTGCGGCCAGCTCACAAGAAAACGAGTTGAAGAAAGGAGCTCAGGGGCACTGTAATTCACAAACCTGCAGAGTTATAAATGACAACTATCGTCCAAAAATATACTGAAGTAAGGCTGCCAAGAGCACTTGAAAGCGGGGCAGAATTGCAAGAAACCGATTTCAGGAGGTAGACTGGAATTGCATTGAAAGCATAGGAAAAGAGGCAGAACGTCCACAATGATGCACTTGGCCAAAAAGGGCGTATGCGTTTTTTCCTGAATATATTCAGGAAAAAACGCATACGCCCTTTTTGGCCAACCAAGCAAGCTTGCAAAGGAAATCTGCACTACAATGAAGTCTCACTTCCCCCCCCACCCCCGGTCAAAAGGGCCATCTGAAAAAAGTGTAAAATCCAGAAAGGCAGGACAGGACATGGAGAACTGGGAGCCTTGTTATGCTGATGGGCGGGATGTAAACTGCCAACAGACACTCGGGAGAAGTGTATGGTGTTTCCTGAAACATCTAAAAAACAAAGCAACAGAGCCTAGGGCACTTCCACTTATGGTCCTATAGCTTAGGGAAATTAAAATCAAAAAGATACAGCCACCCCAATGTTTGGGACGCCTCTGTTTACAAGAACCTCGTTTACCGTACAAGTTCAATATCACAGAAAGTGAAAAATGGATAAAGAACTTGTGGTACTTACGTACAATGCAGTATCACTCAGCAGTGAAATCTATGTCATCAGGCCCGTAGCAGCACAATGAGTGGATTCAGGTACCATGATTCTAACTGAAATAAGTCACACAGAGAAAGAAACATCATAAGATATCAGTAATACACGGAATGTAAACTTGGCTACACAGGAACTGAATTACAGAACAGAACAGGGTCTCAAATTTAGAAAACCAACTTATGCTTGTTTAAGGGTAAAGGTGAGTTGGGGTGCTGCATAAAACCAGAGATTGAAATGAGCACAGATAAAGTTCCTTAAGCCAAATATGGAATAGACAAGAGCTACTCCTTGCTCAACGAAATGGACTCAACACCGCATATTAAACGCCTAAGAATGTACCTGACTCTTAAGTATCTTAAAACCTATGGATTGCTATGTCTCCGAAAGAGAATCAAGCATGTGTACAGGGACATAAACGCAGCAGTGATAGGATTGGAGAGGTTCGGTGAGCAAATGAAGACCCTTTGAAGTCATATTGCATGGTACCCATTCCACGGGTTTCAACTACCCAGGTTTAAGGTATTCTTCCTTCAGCTAAAACATGCATGTGGAACCTAGAGTATGATCAACCATGTGATCGGGAGACGTGTTCAAATATGTCTCAGTTTTCGTACCCTGGTACTCGGGTGCAACATTCCAGACGCTTTACTAACACTCTCCCGACTTGGAGAGTCAGTCCCTTTAACCTCCTGTTTGGCCCAGTTTGCAATTTCTGCGGAAGATGAACAGGAATAGCGAGAACCAATGAGAGACTAGCTGGAGGTGTCTGGACGGGCAAATTTAACTCTCATTTCCCACCAGGAAGAGGAAATAACCAAAGGCTCAGCGTGCCGTGCCGGAACCAGATTAGGGCCAGAAGCCATCCTGCGGTGTTGCGGCCAGCTCACAAGAAAACGAGTTGAAGAAAGGAGCTCAGGGGCACTGTAATTCACAAACCTGCAGAGTTATAAATGACAACTATCGTCCAAAAATATACTGAAGTAAGGCTGCCAAGAGGACTTGAAAGCGGGGCAGAATTGCAGGAAACCGATTTCAGGAGGTAGACTGGAATTGCATTGAAAGCATAGGAAAAGAGGCAGAACGTCCACAATGATGCACTTGGCCAAAAAGGGCGTATGCGTTTTTTCCTGAATATATTCAGGAAAAAACCCATACGCCCTTTTTGGCCAACCAAGCAAGCTTGCAAAGGAAATCTGCACTACAATGAAGTCTCACTTCCCCCCCCCACCCCGGTCAAAAGGGCCATCTGAAAAAAGTGTAAAATCCAGAAAGGCAGGACAGGCCATGGAGAACTGGGAGCCTTGTTATGCTGATGGGCGGGACGTAAACTGCCAACAGACACTCGGGAGAAGTGTATGGTGTTTCTTGAAACATCTAAAAAACAAAGCAACAGAGCCTAAGGCACTTCCACTTATGGTCCTATAGCTTAGGGAAATTAAAATCAAAAAGATACAGCCACCCCAAAGTTTGGGACGCCTCTGTTTACAAGAACCTCGTTTACCGTACAAGTTCAATATCACAGAAAGTGAAAAATGGATAAAGAACTTGTGGTACTTACGTACAATGCAGTATCACTCAGCAGTGAAATCTATGTCATCAGGCCCGTAGCAGCACAATGAGTGGATTCAGGTACGATGATTCTAACTGAAATAAGTCACACAGAAAAAGAAACATCATAAGATATCAGTAATACACGGAATGTAAACTTGGCTACACAGGAACTGAATTACAGAACAGAACAGGGTCTCAAATTTAGAAAACCAACTTATGCTTGCTTAAGGGGAAAGGTGAGTTGGGGTGCTGCATAAAACCAGAGATTGAAATGAGCACAGATAAAGTTCCTTAAGCCAAATATGGAATAGACAAGAGCTACTCCTTGCTCAACGAAATGGACTCAACACCGCATATTAAACGCCTAAGAATGTACCTGACTAGTAAGTATCTTAAAACCTATGGATTGCTATGTCTCCGAAAGAGAATCAAGCATGTGTACAGGGACATAAACGCAGCAGTGATAGGATTGGAGAGGTTCGGTGAGCAAATGAAGACCCTTTGAAGTCATATTGCATGGTACCCATTCCACGGGTTTCAACTACCCAGGTTTAAGGTATTCTTCCTTCAGCTAAAACATGCATGTGGAACCTAGAGTATGATCAACCATGTGATCGGGAGACGTGTTCAAATATGTCTCAGTTTTCGTACCCTGGTACTCGGGTGCAACATTCCAGACGCTTTACTAACACTCTCCCGACTTGGAGAGTCAGTCCCTTTAACCTCCTGTTTGGCCCAGTTTGCAATTTCTGCGGAAGATGAACAGGAATAGCGAGAACCAATGAGAGACTAGCTGGAGGTGTCTGGACGGGCAAATTTAACTCTCATTTCCCACCAGGAAGAGGAAATAACCAAAGGCTCAGCGTGCCGTGCCGGAACCAGATTAGGGCCTGAAGCCATCCTGCGGTGTTGCGGCCAGCTCACAAGAAAACGAGTTGAAGAAAGGAGCTCAGGGGCACTGTAATTCACAAACCTGCAGAGTTATAAATGACAACTATCGTCCAAAAATATACTGAAGTAAGGCTGCCAAGAGGACTTGAAAGCGGGGCAGAATTGCAGGAAACCGATTTCAGGAGGTAGACTGGAATTGCATTGAAAGCATAGGAAAAGAGGCAGAACGTCCACAATGATGCACTTGGCCAAAAAGGGCGTATGCGTTTTTTCCTGAATATATTCAGGAAAAAACGCATACGCCCTTTTTGGCCAACCAAGCAAGCTTGCAAAGGAAATCTGCACTACAATGAAGTCTCACTCCCCCCCCCCGGTCAAAAGGGCCATCTGAAAAAAGTGTAAAATCCAGAAAGGCAGGACAGGCCATGGAGAACTGGGAGCCTTGTTATGCTGATGGGCGGGATGTAAACTGCCAACAGACACTCGGGAGAATTGTATGGTGTTTCCTGAAACATCTAAAAAACAAAGCAACAGAGCCTAGGGCACTTCCACTTATGGTCCTATAGCTTAGGGAAATTAAAATCAAAAAGATACAGCCACCCCAAAGTTTGGGACGCCTCTGTTTACAAGAACCTCGTTTACCGTACAAGTTCAATATCACAGAAAGTGAAAAATGGATAAAGAACTTGTGGTACTTACGTACAATGCAGTATCACTCAGCAGTGAAATCTATGTCATCAGGCCCGTAGCAGCACAATGAGTGGATTCAGGTACGATGATTCTAACTGAAATAAGTCACACAGAAAAAGAAACATCATAAGATATCAGTAATACACGGAATGTAAACTTGGCTACACAGGAACTGAATTACAGAACAGAACAGGGTCTCAAATTTAGAAAACCAACTTATGCTTGCTTAAGGGGAAAGGTGAGTTGGGGTGCTGCATAAAACCAGAGATTGAAATGAGCACAGATAAAGTTCCTTAAGCCAAATATGGAATAGACAAGAGCTACTCCTTGCTCAACGAAATGGACTCAACACCGCATATTAAACGCCTAAGAATGTACCTGACTAGTAAGTATCTTAAAACCTATGGATTGCTATGTCTCCGAAAGAGAATCAAGCATGTGTACAGGGACATAAACGCAGCAGTGATAGGATTGGAGAGGTTCGGTGAGCAAATGAAGACCCTTTGAAGTCATATTGCATGGTACCCATTCCACGGGTTTCAACTACCCAGGTTTAAGGTATTCTTCCTTCAGCTAAAACATGCATGTGGAACCTAGAGTATGATCAACCATGTGATCGGGAGACGTGTTCAAATATGTCTCAGTTTTCGTACCCTGGTACTCGGGTGCAACATTCCAGACGCTTTACTAACACTCTCCCGACTTGGAGAGTCAGTCCCTTTAACCTCCTGTTTGGCCCAGTTTGCAATTTCTGCGGAAGATGAACAGGAATAGCGAGAACCAATGAGAGACTAGCTGGAGGTGTCTGGACGGGCAAATTTAACTCTCATTTCCCACCAGGAAGAGGAAATAACCAAAGGCTCAGCGTGCCGTGCCGGAACCAGATTAGGGCCTGAAGCCATCCTGCGGTGTTGCGGCCAGCTCACAAGAAAACGAGTTGAAGAAAGGAGCTCAGGGGCACTGTAATTCACAAACCTGCAGAGTTATAAATGACAACTATCGTCCAAAAATATACTGAAGTAAGGCTGCCAAGAGGACTTGAAAGCGGGGCAGAATTGCAGGAAACCGATTTCAGGAGGTAGACTGGAATTGCATTGAAAGCATAGGAAAAGAGGCAGAACGTCCACAATGATGCACTTGGCCAAAAAGGGCGTATGCGTTTTTTCCTGAATATATTCAGGAAAAAACGCATACGCCCTTTTTGGCCAACCAAGCAAGCTTGCAAAGGAAATCTGCACTACAATGAAGTCTCACTTCCCCCCCCACCCCCGGTCAAAAGGGCCATCTGAAAAAAGTGTAAAATCCAGAAAGGCAGGACAGGACATGGAGAACTGGGAGCCTTGTTATGCTGATGGGCGGGATGTAAACTGCCAACAGACACTCGGGAGAAGTGTATGGTGTTTCCTGAAACATCTAAAAAACAAAGCAACAGAGCCTAGGGCACTTCCACTTATGGTCCTATAGCTTAGGGAAATTAAAATCAAAAAGATACAGCCACCCCAATGTTTGGGACGCCTCTGTTTACAAGAACCTCGTTTACCGTACAAGTTCAATATCACAGAAAGTGAAAAATGGATAAAGAACTTGTGGTACTTACGTACAATGCAGTATCACTCAGCAGTGAAATCTATGTCATCAGGCCCGTAGCAGCACAATGAGTGGATTCAGGTACCATGATTCTAACTGAAATAAGTCACACAGAGAAAGAAACATCATAAGATATCAGTAATACACGGAATGTAAACTTGGCTACACAGGAACTGAATTACAGAACAGAACAGGGTCTCAAATTTAGAAAACCAACTTATGCTTGTTTAAGGGTAAAGGTGAGTTGGGGTGCTGCATAAAACCAGAGATTGAAATGAGCACAGATAAAGTTCCTTAAGCCAAATATGGAATAGACAAGAGCTACTCCTTGCTCAACGAAATGGACTCAACACCGCATATTAAACGCCTAAGAATGTACCTGACTCTTAAGTATCTTAAAACCTATGGATTGCTATGTCTCCGAAAGAGAATCAAGCATGTGTACAGGGACATAAACGCAGCAGTGATAGGATTGGAGAGGTTCGGTGAGCAAATGAAGACCCTTTGAAGTCATATTGCATGGTACCCATTCCACGGGTTTCAACTACCCAGGTTTAAGGTATTCTTCCTTCAGCTAAAACATGCATGTGGAACCTAGAGTATGATCAACCATGTGATCGGGAGACGTGTTCAAATATGTCTCAGTTTTCGTACCCTGGTACTCGGGTGCAACATTCCAGACGCTTTACTAACACTCTCCCGACTTGGAGAGTCAGTCCCTTTAACCTCCTGTTTGGCCCAGTTTGCAATTTCTGCGGAAGATGAACAGGAATAGCGAGAACCAATGAGAGACTAGCTGGAGGTGTCTGGATGGGCAAATTTAACTCTCATTTCCCAACAGGAAGAGGAAATAACCAAAGGCAGAGCGTGCCGTGCCGGAACCAGATTAGGGCCTGAAGCCATCCTGCGGTGTTGCGGCCAGCTCACAAGAAAACGAGTTGAAGAAAGGAGTTCAGCGGCACTGTAATTCACAAACCTGCAGAGTTATAAATGACAACTATCGTCCAAAAATATACTGAAGTAAGGCTGCCAAGAGGACTTGAAAGCGGGGCAGAATTGCAGGAAACCGATTTCAGGAGGCAGACTGGAATTGCATTGAAAGCATAGGAAAAGAGGCAGAACGTCCACAATGATGCACTTGGCCAAAAAGGGCGTATGCGTTTTCTCCTGAATATATTCAGGAAAAAACGCATACGCCCTTTTTGGCCAACCAAGCAAGCTTGCAAAGGAAATCTGCACTACAATGAAGTCTCACTTCCCCCCCCCCCCCCGGTCAAAAGGGCCATCTGAAAAAAGTGTAAAATCCAGAAAGGCAGGACAGGCCATGGAGACCTGGGAGCCTTGTTATGCTGATGGGCGGGATGTAAACTGCCAACAGACACTCGGGAGAAGTGTATGGTGTTTCCTGAAACATCTAAAAAACAAAGCAACAGAGCCTAGGGCACTTCCACTTATGGTCCTATATCTTAGGGAAATTAAAATCAAAAAGATACAGCCACTCCAATGTTTGGGACGCCTCTGTTTACAAGAACCTCGTTTACCGTACAAGTTCAATATCACAGAAAGTGAAAAATGGATAAAGAACTTGTGGTACTTACATACAATGCAGTATCACTCAGCAGTGAAATCTATGTCATCAGGCCCGTAGCAGCACAATGAGTGGATTCAGGTACGATGATTCTAACTGAAATAAGTCACACAGAGAAAGAAACATCATAAGATATCAGTAATACATGGAATGTAAACTTGGCTACACAGGAACTGAATTACAGAACAGAACAGGGTCTCAAATTTAGAAAACCAACTTATGCTTGTTTAAGGGTAAAGGTGAGTTGGGGTGCTGCATAAAACCAGAGATTGAAATGAGCACAGATAAAGTTCCTTAAGCCAAATATGGAATAGACAAGAGCTACTCCTTGCTCAACGAAATGGACTCAACACCGCATATTAAACGCCTAAGAATGTACCTGACTCTTAAGTATCTTAAAACCTATGGATTGCTATGTCTCCGAAAGAGAATCAAGCATGTGTACAGGGACATAAACGCAGCAGTGATAGGATTGGAGAGGTTCGGCGAGCAAATGAAGACCCTTTGAAGTCATATTGCATGGTACCCATTCCACGGGTTTCAACTACCCAGGTTTAAGGTATTCTTCCTTCAGCTAAAACATGCATGTGGAACCTAGAGTATGATCAACCATGTGATCGGGAGACGTGTTCAAATATGTCTCAGTTTTCGTACCCTGGTACTTGGGTGCAACATTCCAGACGCTTTACTAACATTCTCCCGACTTGGAGAGTCAGTCCCTAAACCTCCTGTTTGGCCCAGTTTGCAATTTCTGCGGAAGATGAACAGGAATAACGAGAACCAATGAGAGACTAGCTGGAGGTGTCTGGACGGGCAAATTTAACTCTCATTTCCCACCAGGAAGAGGAATTAACCAAAGGCTCAGCGTGCTGTGCCGGAACCAGATTAGGGCCTGAAGCCAGCCTGCGGTGTTGCGGCCAGCTCACAAGAAAGCGAGTTGAAGAAAGGAGCTCAGGGACACTGTAATTCACAAACCTGCAGAGTTATAAATGACAGCTATCGTCCAAAAATATACTGAAGTAGGGCTGCCAAGAGGACTTGAAAGCGGGGCAGAATTGCAGGAAACCGATTTCAGGAGGTAGACTGGAATTGCATTGAAAGCATAGGAAAAGAGGCAGAACGTCCACAATGATGCACTTGGCCAAAAAGGGCGTATGCGTGTTTTCCTGAATATATTCAGGAAAAAATGCATACGCCCTTTTTGGCCAACCAAGCAAGCTTGCAAAGGAAATCTGCACTACAATGAAGTCTCACTTCCCCCCGGTCAAAAGGGCCATCTGAAAAAAGTGTAAAATCCAGAAAGGCAGGACAGGCCATGGAGAACTGGGAGCCTTGTTATTCTGATGGGCGGGATGTAAATTGCCAACAGCCACTCCGGAGAAGTGTATGGTGTTTCCTGAAACATCTAAAAAACTAAGCAACAGAGCCTAGGGCACTTCCACTTATGGTCCTATAGCTTAGGGAAATTAAAATCAAAAAGACACAGCCACCCCAAAGTTTGGGACGCCTCTGTTTACAAGAACCTCGTTTACCATACAAGTTCAATATCACAGAAAGTGAAAAATGGATAAACAACTTGTGGTACTTACGTACAATGCAGTATCACTCAGCAATGAAATCTATGTCATCAGGCCCGTAGCAGCATAATGAGTGGATTCAGGTACGATGATTCTAACTGAAATAAGTCACACAGAAAAAGAAACATCATAAGATATCACTAATACACGGAATGTAAACTTGGCTACACAGGAACTGAATTCCAAAACAGAACAGGGTCTCAAATTTAGAAAACCAACTTATGCTTGCTTAAGGGGAAAGGTGAGTTGGGGTGCTGCATAAAACGAGAGATTGAAATGAGCACAGATAAAGTTCCTTAAGCCAAATATGGAATAGACAAGAGCTACTCCTTGCTCAACGAAATGGACTCAACACCCCATATTAAACGCCTAAGAATGTACCTGACTAGTAAGTATCTTAAAACCTATGGATTGCTATGTCTCCGAAAGAGAATCAAGCATGTGTACAGGGGCATAAACTCAGCAGTGATAGGATTGGAGAGGTTCGGTGAGCAAATGAAGACCCTTTGAAGTCATATTGTCTGGTACCCATTCCACGGGTCTCAACTCTCCAGGTTTAAGGTATTCTTCCTTCAGCTAAAACATGCATGTGGAACCCAGAGTATGATCAACCGTGTGAAAGGGAGACGTGTTCAAATATGTCTCAGTTTTCCTCCCCTGGTACTCGGGTGCAACATTCCAGACGCTTTACTAACACTCTCCCCACTTGGAGAGTCAGCGCCTTTAACCTCCTGTTTGGCCCAGTTTGCAATTTCTGCGGAAGATGAACAGGAATCGGGAGAACCAATGAGAGACTAGCTGGAGGTGTCTGGATGGGCAAATTTAACTCTCATTTCCCACCAGGAAGAGGAAATAACCAAAGGCTCAGCGTGCCGTGCCGGAACCAGATTAGGGCCTGAAGCCAGCCTGCGGTGTTGCGGCCAGCTCAAAAGAAAGCGAGTTGAAGAAAGGAGCTCAGGGACACTGTAATTCACAAACCTGCAGAGTTATAAATGACAGCTATAGTCCAAAAATATACTGAAGTAAGGCTGCCAAGAGAACTTGAAAGCGGGGCAGAATTGCAGGAAACCGATTTCAGGAGGTAGACTGGAATTGCATCGAAAGCATAGGAAAAGCGGCAGAGCGTCCACAATGATGCACTTGGCCAAAAAGGGCGTATGCATTTTTTCCTGAATATATTCAGGAAAAAAAGCATACGCCCTTTTTGGCCAACCAAGCAAGCTTGCAAAGGAAATCTGCACTACAATGAAGTCTCACTTCCCCCCGGTCAAAAGGGCCATCTGAAAAAAGTGTAAAATCCAGAAAGGCAGGACAGGCCATGGAGAACTGGGAACCTTGTTATGCTGATGGGCGGGATGTAAATTGCCAACAGACACTCGGGAGAAGTGTATGGTGTTTCCTGAAACATCTAAAAAACAAAGCAACAGAGCCTAGGGCACTTCCACTTATGGTCCTATAGCTTAGGGAAATTAAAATCAAAAAGACACAGCCACCCCAAAGTTTGGGACGCCTCTGTTTACAAGAACCTCGTTTACCGTACAAGTTCAATATCACAGAATGTGAAAAATGGATAAAGAACTTGTGGTACTTACGTAGAATGCAGTATCACTCAGCAATGAAATCTATGTCATCAGGCCCGTAGCAGCATAATGAGTGGATTCAGGTACGATGATTCTAACTGAAATAAGTCACACAGAAGAAGAAACATCATAAGATATCAGTAATACACGGAATGTAAACTTGGCTACACATGAACTGAATTCCAAAACAGAACAGGGTCTCAAATTTTGAAAACCAACTTATGCTTGCTTAAGGGGAAAGGTGAGTTGGGGTGCTGCATAAAACCAGAGATTGAAATGAGCACAGATAACGTTCTATAAGGCAAATATGGAATAGACAAGAGCTACTCCTTGCTCAATGAAATGGACTCAACACCCCATATTCAACTCCTAGGAATATACCTGCCTAGTAAGAATCATAAAAGCAATGGATTTATATATCTCTGTAAGAGAATCAAGAGTGTGTACAGCGGCATTAAAGCAGTGAAAATCAGCTAAATCCCATATTAAAAATAAATTTCTTAAACAAAACACAATGACAGTGAAATAGAGAGCAATACTTAAGTAATTCATTCAAGGCTTCTGATGCAACCTGCATTTACCATATCTACACCCAGAGCTGGGTGACACATAAGGCTGGACACTTGGGGCTCATAAGATTGGTGAGGTTCGGTGAGCAAATGCAGACCCTTTGAAGTCATATTGCATGGTACCCATTCCATGGGTCTCAACTCTCCAGGTTTAAGAGATTCTTCCTTCAGCTAAAACATGCATGTGGAACCCAGAGTATGATCCACCGTGTGATCGAGAAACGTGTTCAAATGTGTCTCACTTTTCGTTCCCTGGTACTCGGGTACAACATTCCAGACGCTTTACTAACACTCTCCCGACTTGGAGAGTCAGTCCCTTTAACCTCCTGTTTGGCCCAGTTTGCAATTTCTGCGGAAGATGAACAGGAATAGCGAGAACCAATGAGAGACTAGCTGGAGGTGTCTGGACGGGCAAATTTAACTCTCATTTCCCACAGGTAAGAGGAATAAACCAAAGGCTCAGCATGCCGTGCCGGAACCAGATTAGGGCCTGAAGCAATCCTGCGGTGTTGTGGCCAGCTCAAAAGAAAGCGAGTTGAAGAAAGGAGCTCAGGGGCACTGTAATTCACAAACCTGCAGATTTATAAATGACAGCTATTGTCCGAAAATATACTGAAGTAGGGCTGCCAAGAGGACGTGAATGCGGGGCAGAATTGCAGGAAACCGATTTCAGGAGGAATCGGAATTGGATTGCATTTAAAACACAGGAAAAGAGGAAGAACGTCGACAATGATGCACTTGGCCAAAAAGGGCGTATGTGTTTTTTCCTGAATATATTCAGGAAAAAACTCATACGCCCTTTTTGGCCAACCAAGCAAGCTTGCAAAGGAAATCTGCACTACAATGAAGTCTCACTTCCCCCCGGTCAAAAGGGCCATCTGAAAAAAGTGTAAAATCCAGAAAGGCAGAACAGGCCACGGAGAACTTGGAGCCTTGTTATGCTGATGGGCGGGATGTAAATTCCCAACAGCCGCTCTGTAGAAGTGTATGGTGTTTCCTGAAACATCTAAAAAACAAAGCAACAGAGCCTAGGGCACTTCCACTTATGGTCCTATAGCTTAGGGAAATTAAAATCAAAAAGACACAGCCACCCCAAAATTTGGGACGGCTCTTTTTACAGGAATCTCTTCTGCGGCACAAGTTAAATATCCCAGAGAGCAAATAATGGATAAAGAAGTTGCGGTACTTATGTACAACAGAATACCACTCAGCAATGTAATCTATGTCACCAGGCCCGTACCAGCATAATGAGTGGATTGAGGCACGATGATTCTAAGTGAAATAAGTCACACAGAAAATGAAACATCATAAGGTATCACTAATACATGGAATGTGAACTTGGCTACACATTAACTGAATTACAAAACAGAACAAGGTCTCAAATTTAGAAAACCAACTTATGCTTGCTTAAGGGGGAAGGTGAGTTGGGGTGCTGCATAAAAGCAGAGTTTGAAATTAGCACAGATACCGTTCCATAAGCCAAATATGTAATAGACAAGACCTACCCCTTGCTCAACGAAATGGATTCAACAATGAGGTATCACCTCACACCTGGTAGAATAGGCATCATAGAAAATCTACAAACAAAAAATGCTGGAAAGGGTGTGGAGAAAAGGAACCCTCTTCCACTATTGTTGGGAATATAAATTGATACAGTCATTATGGAGAACAATATGGAATTTCTTAAGAAACTAACAATAGAATTACCATATGATACAGCAATCCCAGTACTGGACATATACCCAGACAAAACCATAAATCAAAAAGAGTCATTCACCGCAATGTTCATTGCATCACTATTTACAATATCGAGGTAATGGAAGCAACCTAAATGCCCACAGACAGACGAATGCATAAAGCTGTGGTACATATATAAAATGGAATATTACTAAGCCATGAAAAGGAATGAAATTGGGTCATTTGTAGAGACGTCGATGGATCTAGAGACTGTCATACAGAGTGAAGTAAGTCAGAAAGAGAAAAACAAATCTTGTATATTCATGCATATATGTGGAACCTAGAAAAACTGTACAGATTAACCATTTTGCAAGGCATAAATAGAGCAACAGATGTAGACAACAAACGTATGGACAACAAGGGGGGAAAGCTGTTGGGGGGGTGGTGGTGGGAGGAGTTGAGAGACTGGGATTGGCATGTATACATTTATATGTATAAAATAGATAACCAATAAGAACCTGCTGTATAAAAATATAAAATAAAATTCAAAATTAAAAAGAAATAAAATTTAAAAAATAAAACAGAAAAAACAATTATTCCCTGCACATACATGTATTTATATGAATAAATTATTTCCATGCTTATATCTGTAAATACAAAAAAGAGGAATAAAATCTACCTTGAACCAAAAACGAAAAAGAGAAAAAAACACAGAACCCACCAGTTACACAGAGGAAAACCGTATCAGGGCACTTGCTCCAGTTGTAAACAATTCTGAAGTTGGTCAGTGGTGGGGAATCGTCTCCCATTCAGCCAGCAGCCCCCACGCAACAAGCGTCCTCATTGCAAAGCTGGGGCACCGTGCCGAGGCATCTGTGAGTAAACGTGAGCTGAGCCCCAGGCCAGTTGCTGCTGAACTATTCCCACCCGTCCCAGGTAAAACACCTGAATATATACAAGGACTTGAAAGCCTAGAGGAAGGGCCATAGAGCCACACGAGTGACAGCATGCCGGCCGACTTGGTGCCTGCAGGCCAGCCAGGATGGTCCTGGCCCTGGGTGCTCTTCTGGAAGATTTCCATTTCCCTGCCTGAGATACCCGTCCTGTCCCTGCCCCCACTGCTTTTTTCCTTCCTCACCTCTGCCCAGGGAGAAATTCCAGCAGCAGGTATGGGTGACACATCCTCTTCTTTAGCAGGTGGCAGCCTGGCAACTGCTGCAGAAAGTCCAGCAGAGCCCCACTCACACTGGGCCACCCACAAAGCCGTGGCCTCTCACTCCCTCCCACCAGCCCAGCCCCGAGACTGCTGACAGGGCAGAGAAAATGGCGTCAGGCACGGCTGCAGGGGCTCTTGCTGCCTGGAGTGGTATTTATATTGATCTCAACCCAGGCACACCTGGGGAGGGCTGGCCGGCACGGTAAGGCTGCCCAGGTCAGCCAATCATCACCCCTCAGGGGCTCACAGTTGCAGAAAATGGAACTTGCTGAACCGGCCAGGTCCAAGGAACAGGTGTGGGCTCCTGAGAGTCAGGATAGACAAGGGGCTGCAGCTTTGGCTTGTTTTCTAATCATTTTATCTGGCCCATGAGTGGGAGACAACTTCAAGAAAACCCTCTCCTAATGAGAGGAACCCAGGAGTCAGGGAGAGGAGGGGTGGGTGGTGGTTGGAGACAGAGGCCTGGTGCCCCGGGTGCAGTGGAAGTCTCTGGAAGACCAGGTGGAGGGAGGCCTCACGGAGTGATGCCCAGGGTCACAGACCTGTCGCAGCTGCTGTTTGTTAGTTCAAGTCCTGCTCTGAGGTGCTCTGTGTCAGCTCTGAGCGACAGGTGAGCTGGGGGTGCTCTGCAATGAGGGCTATGTGCACGGTTCCTGTGTGCCCAGCCCTGCCACGGTACCTGCAAGGGTAGCTCTGTATCCTGGGAGGGGCCTGATCACGAGAGCCCCGTGGGCTGGGGTGGGGGTGGGGTACCTGCCCAGGTGAGCTCCATATTCTGCGATTGGTCTGACCACGAGAGCCCCATGGGCTGCTGGGGACCTGGTAAAGGATGTCAGGACAGTCAGTGAAGCCACCGAGGATATACCTCCAGTTGCTCCTAATTCCTACACCCTGCTGGTCATTCTACCAACCACCAGGACATGGTATTCTGTATTAGTCTTCAATGATGCCTTCTTTTGTATTCCATTAGTCCCAGAGTCACAAGAAATTTTGGCTTGTGAGTGGCAGGACTCAACGTACAACTAAAACAATACTTCCGGGCCGTCTGGCCCCAAGGGTGCAAAACTTCCCACACCGTCTTTGGGGAAAGCTTAGCTAAAGACCTAAAAGTTCTACCTCTGGAAAAGGAAACCCTCCTTCAATATGCAGACGACATTCTGATCGCCAGCCCTACTAAGGAGGCCTCTGAACTACCAAGCCAATAAAGGATAGAAGTTGTCCAAGAAAAAGCTCAAATATCACAGACTGCGGTGACCTGCCTGGGCTTCATTCTCACACAAGGTCAGAGAAGCCCATCCCAGGAAAGGGAAGAAACCATTTTCAGCCTTACCCCTTTCTAAAACTAGAAGACAGCTTAGGGGTTCCTGCGGAGGCCAGGGTTTGCTGCTTCTGGATCCCTAACTACAGTCTACTAGCTGGGCCTCTATATGAAACACTGAAAGGAAAAGATGATGATCCTTTTGAATAGAATCCAGAAGTGGCCTTTCAAGAATGGAAAGAGCAGTCAATTCAGACCCTTGCCCTGGAACTCCCTAATTTAGCTAAACCCTTTGACCTTTACATTCCCGGTGAAAGGTGAATCGCCATTGGAGAATTAGTGCAAAAACTGGGACCACTTGAAATGGAACAATGCAAGAATGCCATCCAGGTAGGATAAACTACGGTCACTAAGGAGCTTGGCCCACTGCCACATCTGGCCAAGATACTGGCGGTATCTAAAAACCTGGAAATCAGCAGCCCAAAAGGCCACCTCCCTCCTAAGGGAAAAGGACCCCACGTGGTGATCCTAACCACCAACCATGCCCTGAAGTTGCAGGGTTCGCTCCGTGGGCACACCGACCTCGAGTGAGGAGGCCCTCCAACTCCAACATCCAGAGAGATAACCGGGGGCAACAGGGCACCATGACGACTCGTGTGAACATCACTTGACCTGGAGTTTCTCTCATAAAACAACAAGAGTGTGTCCCAAAAGAGTAGACTACTGCTTGCAGGACTTACTGCACCCAGAGGGGAGCTAATAATCTTGGCGGGGGAACAGTATACCACACTGTCACCATAGAAAAGCCTACAGACACCGTGATGATGGTGGCCAATAAGACCGGCTGGACTCCTGTTTACTTCAAAAGGCTGTTGACTCAGTAGCCATCATGGTCCTTATCACCACTGACCCTGGACTGTCTGGGAGTTGAGCGGGCAGGGCTCTGACACCTGGTGCTGTTTGTACGTTAATTCAGGGGCCTAATTGAAGAAAGCGCAGACTACTGGTCAGAGCATCTAGGCTGGCAGAAACGGTCAGCCTAAGGTGGCCGAACAAATGTGGGGCGGGGTGAAACCGGCCCCCACAGCGTCTCTGCACATCTCTTTCCTGGACCCTTAAAGGTCATTAGAATCTATAACACTTCCAATGCTGGTGCTCAGGTGGACGAGCAGGGAGGCAGGGGTCCTGGGGACAATCAACGTCACCGGGAGGCTGCTGGGGAGAAGCTCTGACCCTCGCCCCAGGGTATGAGGGCTCCCAACTCAGCACTCAGCAGTTACAGAAGAAGGGTCTGCACCCTCAGCACTCCAAGAATGAGGAACGGGACAAAAGGCAGAGGAGGGGTTTGTCCCCAGCAAAGCCCATTAAAAATCCCTGGGAGATAAAAATAGAATCTGGGCAATAAAGTCAAGTCTAACCTTTTTTATCCTTTGTGCTTTGTCTAATTTCACGTGCTCCTAGGGTCCCGCATGCAGAGGTTCCACACCCGGCACTTCAGACCAGATTTCCTAGTGCAGAATGGCTGGGTCGACACCTCAGCTCCTGGGGCCCAGTGCAGACTCCACGATATAGAGCCTGAGCTACAGCCAACCCGGCCCTCGAGAGCTCTGCCGCCTCCCTCCCTCCCACTGACTCTGACAGGATCTCTACACAGCAGCCCAGCCCACAGCCCACGGGGTAGTGCATGCTCTCACCTCTCCATTCTCTGATCAAAATATAAAGTTTCCTTTGCTTGTGAACCAAACTCAGTCTCGATCTGTTGGCCCCAATGACACTGGGCAGGGGGACACTTGTTGGGGTCCACTCTGGAGGATCAGTAACAGAAATTGAGACTATTGTAACCTCAATGAACAGATGTGTGAGCCAAACTGTAGTTAACATAGAACAGTGTATAAGGCTCGGGTAAAATAAGATGTTTCTAACACTTCCATTTGATATTTCCATCACTTTTTATAAGCAAGTTCAGTGAAAAGGTTTGTCTTATTCGTCAGGTCAATATTAGAGAAACGAAGTGATTTCTTTCCAAGGATGTACATCTAATAATCTTGGTTAAACCTTCAATCTTGTTTTAAATGCTTTTCCATTGAAAATGATACCTCTCTTTCAGCTCCCCCATTTCTGAGAAGTATAAAATCTTATAATTTATTATTACCAAAGGGGAAAGGTGGGAGGAGGGATAAATTAACAGTTTGGAATTAACACATACACACTGCTATGTATAAAATAGATCATCAACAAGGAACTACTGTATAGCACAGGGAACTACACTCAACATTTTGCAATAACCTATAAGGGGAAATAATCTGAAAAAGAATAGATATTTTTATTGACATCATCTATCAATGATAGTTAAAGTGTAGCCTAAGGGAAGCTGGTGGTGAGTGCTTCTGACCCTGAAGACTTCAATCATCTAAAGTTTGGACTCTGCCTACTTCCCAAGGCCCTTAATGAACATATGTGTAGCCGTAGCTTAAAAACTTCCCCAGTTTGGGTTTCGGGGAGACACTGATTTTGAAAAAGCCCTGGTGTTCTCCTTACATGAATGGGACTCTTCCTACTGCTAAAACATGTCTGTCACACCCAGAGGATGGTATACCGTCTGATCGGGAAGAGTTTGGAAAAGGCATCTCATCTCCTCATCTCCTGGTGCTCGGGTTCACCCCTCCAGCGTCTTTACTAACAGTCTCCCCACTTGGAGATGTCAGCACTGTCAACATCCTGTTGCGTACAGTTTGGAATTTGTCCAGAGGATGAAGCGGAAGGATGAGGAACAATGAGAGACAAGTCCTAGGTGTTCAGACAGGCACATGTCACTCTAATTTCCAATCAGGAAGACGAATTGACCAAAGGCTAGGGTTGCCCATGGAAACAGTATAGGGCTTGAGGAAATCCCACTGCTTTGTGGCCAGTTCCCATAAACACAAGTTGAACAATGGAACTCAGGGGCAGTAAAATTCACAAAACTGCAGAGTTGAAAATATCCATCACTGAAAAATGTCTTGAGGAAAGTCAGAGAAAAGGACTTGTAAGCAAGGGAGAATGGCAGGAAAGGGATTTGAGGAGGTAGAAAGGACTCGCCATTAAGCACAAGAAAAGGAGCTGAACATTGCCAACATTGCCAACATTGCGGTTGGCCAAAAAGGGTGTATGCGTTTTTTTCTGTATATATTCAAGAAAAGGGCATACACTTTTTTAGCCAACCAAACAGGTGGGCACTGGAAGTCAATACTACAAAAGATATCACTTCGCATCAGTCAGAAGAGCCATCCTCATAAAGCGTAAACAACAGAAATGCAGGACAGGGCAACGAGAAGAGGGAGCCCTGTGAGACTTATAGTGGAAATGTATATTGCCAACGGCCATTCTGGAGAAGTGTATTGTGTTTACTAAAGCATCTAAAAAATGAGCTACAGAGCATAGGGCACTTGCACTCATGGGCGTATATCTTGGGAAAAACAAAAATCGAGAGGACACAGGCACCCCAATGTTTACCCCCTCTCTGTTTAAAAGATCCTCGACTAGGATATAACTTAAATGTCTCTGGAGGGAAAAAATGGATAGAGATGTGGTACTTAGGTAGAGTGGAATATTATTCAGCCTGGAAATCAATGAAATATGGCCAGTTGTAACAACTCCGGAGGAGTTACGTATGATCATTCTAAGTGACAGAATTCAAAAAGAAAAAGACACATATCATAAGATATCACTTAAAGGTGGAATCCAAAATGGCTACACATGAAATAAATTACAAAACAAAAACATAATCAAATATGTAGAAAACACGCATAAGGCTGCTAAACGGGAAAGGTGGGGAGGGGTGAGGCATCATCCAGGAGGTTGAAATTAGCAAAGATACCATTCCAAATACCAAACTGATAATCAACAAGGCCTACACGGTAGCTAAAAGAACTGCACTCAGCACACTCAAGTCACCGGAAAAGAATATATACGACTGGTAAGAATCTGAAAAAGAATTTATTGATGACTCTCTGTACGTGAATCAAGTGGATGTACAGCAGCAAGAAACAGAGCTTTGAAAATCAGCTGTAACCAATATAGTAATAAATTGAAAAAAATAAACGACAGAGAGACAGAGAAAACCTCTTACAACTTTTCCTCAGGGACGGTGATGCAACATGGATTGAACACATCTAGACCCACAGCAGGATGAGACATAAGGCTGGAAACTGTTTGCGCTAAGAGAAATGTGAGGTTGGGTGAGGAAATGCACACCCTTTAAAGTAATACTACCTGGTACCCATTCAATGGGTCCCAAATCTGCAGGTTCAAGGGATCTTCCTACAGCTAAAACATGCATGGAAAACCCAGAGGACTGTACACCATGTGATCGGGAGATGTGTCTAAAATGCACCTCATTTATCCTCTCCTGGTGCTCCTGTTCACCATTCCAGCCATGTTACTTAGAATCTCCCCACTTGGAGAATCAGCACATTTAAACTTCTGTTTCACACATTTTGCAAATTGTGAGGAGGATGAACGGGAAGAGGGGGAACCAATGAGAGAATAGTTGTAGGGGTTTGGACGGGCACATATCACTCTAATTTCCCATTAAGAATAAGAATTAAAGAAAGGCTCAGCCTGCCTCGCCGGAGCCAAAATAGGGCCTGAAGCAATCCTGCGGGTTTGAGGCCAGCTCACAAAAGAGCAACTTAAAAAATGGAGCTCAGGGTCACTGCAATTCACAAACCTGCAGAGTTATAAATGAAAACTAACGTCCAAAAATATGTTGAGGTAAGGCAAAGAAGAGGATCTGAATGCAAGACAGAATTGCAAGAAACAGATTTCAAGAGATAGATTGGACTCGTCTTTAATGCACATGAAAAGCGGCAGAATTTCGACAATGATGCAGTTGGCCCAAAAGGGCGTATGCGTTTTTTCCTGATTATATCCAGGAAAAAACGCATACGCACTTTATGGGCAACGAAGCAAGTAAGCAATGCAAATGTGCACAACAAAGAAGTCTCACTTCCCACCGGTCAAAAGGGCCATCCTAAAAAAGTGTAAAATCCAGAAATGCAGGACAGGCCATGGAGAACAGGGAGCCTTTATACGCTGATGGGCAGTGTGTGAACTGCCGAGAGCCACTCTGGAGAAGTGTATGGTGGTTCCTAAATCATCTAAAAAACAGAGCTACAGAGCATAGGACACTTCCAATCATGGGAGTATATCTAGGGAAGTCTAAAAATCAACAAGACACAAGCACACCACAGTTTAGGGCTACTCTGTTTACAAGAACCTCAACTTCAATACACCTTAAATATCCCAGCAAAGAGAACAATGGATAAAGAAGATGTGGTACTTATGTACAATGGAATATCTCTTCACCATGAAATCAATGTAATAAGGCTAGTAGAAAGATAAAGAGTGGATTTAGGTCCGATAATACTACTTGAAATAAGTCAAACAGAAAAAGAAACATATCATAAGATATCACTTATAGAGGGAGGGTAAATATGGCTGCACAAGAAATGAATTACAGAACAGAACAGTGTCTCACATTTAGAAAACACACTTATGTCAGCTTAAGGGGAAAGGAGAGGTGGGGTGATGCATAAAACCAGAGTTTGAAATTAGCACAGATACCGTTCAATAAACCAAATAGGTATTAGACAAGATCTACACCTTGCTCAATGAACTGGCCTCAACACACCCTATACACCGCAGAGAAATATATCTGAGTAATAAGAATCTTAAAACCCATGTATTGATATATCTCCGTAAGGGAATCAAGTGTGTGCAGAGCGGCACAAACACAGCAGTGAAAATGAGCTAAACCCCATTATAGAAATAAATTTTAAAAAGAAAACGCTGAAACAATGAAAGAGAAAAATTCTTACAAAATTCGCTCAGGGGCTGTGATGCAACCTGGATTGCAACCTGGATTGACCACATATAAACCCACAGCTGGATAAGACATAAGGCTGGACACTTGGGGCTGAGAGGATTGGTGAGCTTTGGTGAGCAACTGCCGAAAGTTTAATGCAATACTTCATGCTACTCAGTCCAAGGGTCCCAACACTCCAGGTTGAAGGGAATCTTCCTACAGCTAAACCATGCTTGGGAAACCCAGCGACTGGTATACCATATGATCGGGAAAGGTTTCTAAAACGCACCTCATTTTTCCTCTCCTGGGGCTGCGGATCGACATTCCAGCCGCTTTACTAACAACATCCCCACATGGAGTCAATGCCTTTAAGTTCTGGTATCGCACAGTCTGCAGTTAGTGTGGAGGATGAATGGGAATAGGGGGAACCAGTGAGAAACAAGCTGTAGCGGTTTCAATGGGCACATGTCACTCTAATGCCACATCAGTAAGAAGAATTAACCAAAGGCACAGCAAGGTGCCCCAGAAGAAAAATAGGGCTTCAAGGAATCCTGTGGTTATGGGGCAAGACCACAAAAATAAGAGCTGAAAAGTGGGGCTAAGGGCCACCGCAATTCAAAAACCTGCAGAGTTATAAAGGCCAACTATTTTCAAAAAATATATTGAGATAAGGCTATGAAGAGACATAGAAAGCAAGGCAGAATTGCAGGAAACCGATTTCAGGAGGTAGACTGGAATTGCATTGAAAACATATGAAGAGAGTCAGAACCTCGACAATGATGCACTTGGCCAAAAAGGGCGTATGTGTTTATTCCTGAATATATTCAGGAAAAAACGCATACGCCCTTTTTGGCCAACCAAGCAAGCTTGCAAAGGAAATCTGCACTACAATGAAGTCTCACTTCCCCCCGGTCAAAAGGGCCATCTGAAAAAAGTGTAAAATCCAGAAAGGCAGGACAGGCCATGGAGAACTGGGAGCCTTGTTATGCTGATGGGCGGGATGTAAACTGCCAACAGACACTCGGGAGAAGTGTATGGTGTTTCCTGAAACATCTAAAAAACAAAGCAACAGAGCCTAGGGCACTTCCACTTATGGTCCTATAGCTTAGGGAAATTAAAATCAAAAAGACACAGCCACCCCAATGTTTGGGACGCCTCTGTTTACAAGAACCTCGTTTACCGTACAAGTTCAATATCACAGAAAGTGAAAAATGGATAAAGAACTTGTGGTACTTACGTACAATGCAGTATCACTCAGCAGTGAAATCTATGCCATCAGGCCCGTAGCAGCACAATGAGTGGATTCAGGTACGATGATTCTAACTGAAATAAGTCACACAGAAAAAGAAACATCATAAGATATCAGTAATACACGGAATGTAAACTTGGCTACACAGGAACTGAATTACAGAACAGAACAGGGTCTCAAATTTAGAAAACCAACTTATGCTTGTTTAAGGGTAAAGGTGAGTTGGGGTGCTGCATAAAACCAGAGATTGAAATGAGCACAGATAAAGTTCCTTAAGCCAAATATGGAATAGACAAGAGCTACTCCTTGCTCAACGAAATGGACTCAACACCGCATATTAAACGCCTAAGAATGTACCTGACTCTTAAGTATCTTAAAACGTATGGATTGCTATGTCTCCGAAAGAGAATCAAGCATGTGTACAGGGACATAAACGCAGCAGTGATAGGATTGGAGAGGTTCGGTGAGCAAATGAAGACCCTTTGAAGTCATATTGCATGGTACCCATTCCACGGGTTTCAACTACCCAGGTTTAAGGTATTCTTCCTTCAGCTAAAACATGCATGTGGAACCTAGAGTATGATCAACCATGTGATCGGGAGACGTGTTCAAATATGTCTCAGTTTTCGTACCCTGGTACTCGGGTGCAACATTCCAGACGCTTTACTAACACTCTCCCGACTTGGAGAGTCAGTCCCTTTAACCTCCTGTTTGGCCCAGTTTGCAATTTCTGCGGAAGATGAACAGGAATAGCGAGAACCAATGAGAGACTAGCTGGAGGTGTCTGGACGGGCAAATTTAACTCCCATTTCCCACCAGGAAGAGGAAATAACCAAAGGCTCAGCGTGCCGTGCCGGAACCAGATTAGGGCCTGAAGCCATCCTGCGGTGTTGCGGCCAGCTCACAAGAAAACGAGTTGAAGAAAGGAGCTCAGGGGCACTGTAATTCACAAACCTGCAGAGTTATAAATGACAACTATCGTCCAAAAATATACTGAAGTAAGGCTGCCAAGAGGACTTGAAAGTGGGGCAGAATTGCAGGAAACCGATTTCAGGAGGTAGACTGGAATTGCATTGAAAGCATAGGAAAAGAGGCAGAACGTCCACAATGATGCACTTGGCCAAAAAGGGCGTATGCGTTTTTTCCTGAATATATTCAGGAAAAAACGCATACGCCCTTTTTGGCCAACCAAGCAAGCTTGCAAAGGAAATCTGCACTACAATGAAGTCTCACTTCCCCCCGGTCAAAAGGGCCATCTGAAAAAAGTGTAAAATCCAGAAAGGCAGGACAGGCCATGGAGAACTGGGAGCCTTGTTATGCTGATGGGCGGGATGTAAATTGCCAACAGACACTCGGGAGAAGTGTATGGTGTTTCCTGAAACATCTAAAAAACAAAGCAACAGAGCCTAGGGCACTTCCACTTATGGTCCTATAGCTTAGGGAAATTAAAATCAAAAAGACACAGCCACCCCAATGTTTGGGACGCCTCTGTTTACAAGAACCTCGTTTACCGTACAAGTTCAATATCACAGAAAGTGAAAAATGGATAAAGAACTTGTGGTACTTACGTACAATGCAGTATCACTCAGCAGTGAAATCTATGCCATCAGGCCCGTAGCAGCACAATGAGTGGATTCAGGTACGATGATTCTAACTGAAATAAGTCACACAGAAAAAGAAACATCATAAGATATCAGTAATACACGGAATGTAAACTTGGCTACACAGGAACTGAATTACAGAACAGAACAGGGTCTCAAATTTAGAAAACCAACTTATGCTTGTTTAAGGGTAAAGGTGAGTTGGGGTGCTGCATAAAACCAGAGATTGAAATGAGCACAGATAAAGTTCCTTAAGCCAAATATGGAATAGACAAGAGCTACTCCTTGCTCAACGAAATGGACTCAACACCGCATATTAAATGCCTAAGAATGTACCTGACTCTTAAGTATCTTAAAACGTATGGATTGCTATGTCTCCGAAAGAGAATCAAGCATGTGTACAGGGACATAAACGCAGCAGTGATAGGATTGGAGAGGTTCGGTGAGCAAATGAAGACCCTTTGAAGTCATATTGCATGGTACCCATTCCACGGGTTTCAACTACCCAGGTTTAAGGTATTCTTCCTTCAGCTAAAACATGCATGTGGAACCTAGAGTATGATCAACCATGTGATCGGGAGACGTGTTCAAATATGTCTCAGTTTTCGTACCCTGGTACTCGGGTGCAACATTCCAGACGCTTTACTAACACTCTCCCGACTTGGAGAGTCAGTCCCTTTAACCTCCTGTTTGGCCCAGTTTGCAATTTCTGCGGAAGATGAACAGGAATAGCGAGAACCAATGAGAGACTAGCTGGAGGTGTCTGGACGGGCAAATTTAACTCCCATTTCCCACCAGGAAGAGGAAATAACCAAAGGCTCAGCGTGCCGTGCCGGAACCAGATTAGGGCCTGAAGCCATCCTGCGGTGTTGCGGCCAGCTCACAAGAAAACGAGTTGAAGAAAGGAGCTCAGGGGCACTGTAATTCACAAACCTGCAGAGTTATAAATGACAACTATCGTCCAAAAATATACTGAAGTAAGGCTGCCAAGAGGACTTGAAAGCGGGGCAGAATTGCAGGAAACCGATTTCAGGAGGTAGACTGGAATTGCATTGAAAGCATAGGAAAAGAGGCAGAACGTCCACAATGATGCACTTGGCCAAAAAGGGCGTATGCGTTTTTTCCTGAATATATTCAGGAAAAAACGCATACGCCCTTTTTGGCCAACCAAGCAAGCTTGCAAAGGAAATCTGCACTACAATGAAGTCTCACTTCCCCCCGGTCAAAAGGGCCATCTGAAAAAAGTGTAAAATCCAGAAAGGCAGGACAGGCCATGGAGAACTGGGAGCCTTGTTATGCTGATGGGCGGGATGTAAATTGCCAACAGACACTCGGGAGAAGTGTATGGTGTTTCCTGAAACATCTAAAAAACAAAGCAACAGAGCCTAGGGCACTTCCACTTATGGTCCTATAGCTTAGGGAAATTAAAATCAAAAAGACACAGCCACCCCAATGTTTGGGACGCCTCTGTTTACAAGAACCTCGTTTACCGTACAAGTTCAATATCACAGAAAGTGAAAAATGGATAAAGAACTTGTGGTACTTACGTACAATGCAGTATCACTCAGCAGTGAAATCTATGTCATCAGGCCCGTAGCAGCACAATGAGTGGATTCAGGTACGATGATTCTAACTGAAATAAGTCACACAGAAAAAGAAACATCATAAGATATCAGTAATACACGGAATGTAAACTTGGCTACACAGGAACTGAATTACAGAACAGAACAGGGTCTCAAATTTAGAAAACCAACTTATGCTTGTTTAAGGGTAAAGGTGAGTTGGGGTGCTGCATAAAACCAGAGATTGAAATGAGCACAGATAAAGTTCCTTAAGCCAAATATGGAATAGACAAGAGCTACTCCTTGCTCAACGAAATGGACTCAACACCGCATATTAAACGCCTAAGAATGTACCTGACTCTTAAGTATCTTAAAACCTATGGATTGCTATGTCTCCGAAAGAGAATCAAGCATGTGTACAGGGACATAAACGCAGCAGTGATAGGATTGGAGAGGTTCGGTGAGCAAATGAAGACCCTTTGAAGTCATATTGCATGGTACCCATTCCACGGGTTTCAACTACCCAGGTTTAAGGTATTCTTCCTTCAGCTAAAACATGCATGTGGAACCTAGAGTATGATCAACCATGTGATCGGGAGACGTGTTCAAATATGTCTCAGTTTTCGTACCCTGGTACTCGGGTGCAACATTCCAGACGCTTTACTAACACTCTCCCGACTTGGAGAGTCAGTCCCTTTAACCTCCTGTTTGGCCCAGTTTGCAATTTCTGCGGAAGATGAACAGGAATAGCGAGAACCAATGAGAGACTAGCTGGAGGTGTCTGGACGGGCAAATTTAACTCTCATTTCCCACCAGGAAGAGGAAATAACCAAAGGCTCAGCGTGCCGTGCCGGAACCAGATTAGGGCCTGAAGCCATCCTGCGGTGTTGCGGCCAGCTCACAAGAAAACGAGTTGAAGAAAGGAGCTCAGGGGCACTGTAATTCACAAACCTGCAGAGTTATAAATGACAACTATCGTCCAAAAATATACTGAAGTAAGGCTGCCAAGAGGACTTGAAAGCGGGGCAGAATTGCAGGAAACCGATTTCAGGAGGTAGACTGGAATTGCATTGAAAGCATAGGAAAAGAGGCAGAACGTCCACAATGATGCACTTGGCCAAAAAGGGCGTATGCGTTTTTTCCTGAATATATTCAGGAAAAAACGCATACGCCCTTTTTGGCCAACCAAGCAAGCTTGCAAAGGAAATCTGCACTACAATGAAGTCTCACTTCCCCCCGGTCAAAAGGGCCATCTGAAAAAAGTGTAAAATCCAGAAAGGCAGGACAGGCCATGGAGAACTGGGAGCCTTGTTATGCTGATGGGCGGGATGTAAACTGCCAACAGACACTCGGGAGAAGTGTATGGTGTTTCCTGAAACATCTAAAAAACAAAGCAACAGAGCCTAGGGCACTTCCACTTATGGTCCTATAGCTTAGGGAAATTAAAATCAAAAAGACACAGCCACCCCAAAGTTTGGGACGCCTCTGTTTACAAGAACCTCGTTTACCGTACAAGTTCAATATCACAGAAAGTGAAAAATGGATAAAGAACTTGTGGTACTTACGTACAATGCAGTATCACTCAGCAGTGAAATCTATGTCATCAGGCCCGTAGCAGCACAATGAGTGGATTCAGGTACGATGATTCTAACTGAAATAAGTCACACAGAAAAAGAAACATCATAAGATATCAGTAATACACGGAATGTCAACTTGGCTACACAGGAACTGAATTACAGAACAGAACAGGGTCTCAAATTTAGAAAACCAACTTATGCTTGTTTAAGGGTAAAGGTGAGTTGGGGTGCTGCATAAAACCAGAGATTGAAATGAGCACAGATAAAGTTCCTTAAGCCAAATATGGAATAGACAAGAGCTACTCCTTGCTCAACGAAATGGACTCAACACCGCATATTAAACGCCTAAGAATGTACCTGACTCTTAAGTATCTTAAAACCTATGGATTGCTATGTCTCCGAAAGAGAATCAAGCATGTGTACAGGGACATAAACGCAGCAGTGATAGGATTGGAGAGGTTCGGTGAGCAAATGAAGACCCTTTGAAGTCATATTGCATGGTACCCATTCCACGGGTTTCAACTACCCAGGTTTAAGGTATTCTTCCTTCAGCTAAAACATGCATGTGGAACCTAGAGTATGATCAACCATGTGATCGGGAGACGTGTTCAAATATGTCTCAGTTTTCGTACCCTGGTACTCGGGTGCAACATTCCAGACGCTTTACTAACACTCTCCCGACTTGGAGAGTCAGTCCCTTTAACCTCCTGTTTGGCCCAGTTTGCAATTTCTGCGGAAGATGAACAGGAATAGCGAGAACCAATGAGAGACTAGCTGGAGGTGTCTGGACGGGCAAATTTAACTCTCATTTCCCACCAGGAAGAGGAAATAACCAAAGGCTCAGCGTGCCGTGCCGGAACCAGATTAGGGCCTGAAGCCATCCTGCGGTGTTGCGGCCAGCTCACAAGAAAACGAGTTGAAGAAAGGAGCTCAGGGGCACTGTAATTCACAAACCTGCAGAGTTATAAATGACAACTATCGTCCAAAAATATACTGAAGTAAGGCTGCCAAGAGGACTTGAAAGCGGGGCAGAATTGCAGGAAACCGATTTCAGGAGGTAGACTGGAATTGCATTGAAAGCATAGGAAAAGAGGCAGAACGTCCACAATGATGCACTTGGCCAAAAAGGGCGTATGCGTTTTTTCCTGAATATATTCAGGAAAAAACGCATACGCCCTTTTTGGCCAACCAAGCAAGCTTGCAAAGGAAATCTGCACTACAATGAAGTCTCACTTCCCCCCCCTGCCCGGTCAAAAGGGCCATCTGAAAAAAGTGTAAAATCCAGAAAGGCAGGACAGGCCATGGAGAACTGGGAGCCTTGTTATGCTGATGGGCGGGATGTAAACTGCCAACAGACACTCGGGAGAAGTGTATGGTGTTTCCTGAAACATCTAAAAAACAAAGCAACAGAGCCTAGGGCACTTCCACTTATGGTCCTATAGCTTAGGGAAATTAAAATCAAAAAGACACAGCCACCCCAAAGTTTGGGACGCCTCTGTTTACGAGAACCTCGTTTACCGTACAAGTTCAATATCACAGAAAGTGAAAAATGGATAAAGAACTTGTGGTACTTACGTACAATGCAGTATCACTCAGCAGTGAAATCTATGTCATCAGGCCCGTAGCAGCACAATGAGTGGATTCAGGTACGATGATTCTAACTGAAATAAGTCACACAGAAAAAGAAACATCATAAGATATCAGTAATACACGGAATGTCAACTTGGCTACACAGGAACTGAATTACAGAACAGAACAGGGTCTCAAATTTAGAAAACCAACTTATGCTTGTTTA
Source organism: Globicephala melas (assembly GCF_963455315.2). Lineage (NCBI taxonomy): Eukaryota > Metazoa > Chordata > Mammalia > Artiodactyla > Delphinidae > Globicephala > Globicephala melas. The sequence continues at coordinate 197,434 of NW_027207511.1, read as the reverse complement.
AGGGTAAAGGTGAGTTGGGGTGCTGCATAAAACCAGAGATTGAAATGAGCACAGATAAAGTTCCTTAAGCCAAATATGGAATAGACAAGAGCTACTCCTTGCTCAACGAAATGGACTCAACACCGCATATTAAACGCCTAAGAATGTACCTGACTCTTAAGTATCTTAAAACGTATGGATTGCTATGTCTCCGAAAGAGAATCAAGCATGTGTACAGGGACATAAACGCAGCAGTGATAGGATTGGAGAGGTTCGGTGAGCAAATGAAGACCCTTTGAAGTCATATTGCATGGTACCCATTCCACGGGTTTCAACTACCCAGGTTTAAGGTATTCTTCCTTCAGCTAAAACATGCATGTGGAACCTAGAGTATGATCAACCATGTGATCGGGAGACGTGTTCAAATATGTCTCAGTTTTCGTACCCTGGTACTCGGGTGCAACATTCCAGACGCTTTACTAACACTCTCCCGACTTGGAGAGTCAGTCCCTTTAACCTCCTGTTTGGCCCAGTTTGCAATTTCTGCGGAAGATGAACAGGAATAGCGAGAACCAATGAGAGACTAGCTGGAGGTGTCTGGACGGGCAAATTTAACTCTCATTTCCCACCAGGAAGAGGAAATAACCAAAGGCTCAGCGTGCCGTGCCGGAACCAGATTAGGGCCTGAAGCCATCCTGCGGTGTTGCGGCCAGCTCACAAGAAAACGAGTTGAAGAAAGGAGCTCAGGGGCACTGTAATTCACAAACCTGCAGAGTTATAAATGACAACTATCGTCCAAAAATATACTGAAGTAAGGCTGCCAAGAGGACTTGAAAGCGGGGCAGAATTGCAGGAAACCGATTTCAGGAGGTAGACTGGAATTGCATTGAAAGCATAGGAAAAGAGGCAGAACGTCCACAATGATGCACTTGGCCAAAAAGGGCGTATGCGTTTTTTCCTGAATATATTCAGGAAAAAACGCATACGCCCTTTTTGGCCAACCAAGCAAGCTTGCAAAGGAAATCTGCACTACAATGAAGTCTCACTTCCCCCCGGTCAAAAGGGCCATCTGAAAAAAGTGTAAAATCCAGAAAGGCAGGACAGGCCATGGAGAACTGGGAGCCTTGTTATGCTGATGGGCGGGATGTAAACTGCCAACAGACACTCGGGAGAAGTGTATGGTGTTTCCTGAAACATCTAAAAAACAAAGCAACAGAGCCTAGGGCACTTCCACTTATGGTCCTATAGCTTAGGGAAATTAAAATCAAAAAGACACAGCCACCCCAAAGTTTGGGACGCCTCTGTTTACAAGAACCTCGTTTACCGTACAAGTTCAATATCACAGAAAGTGAAAAATGGATAAAGAACTTGTGGTACTTACGTACAATGCAGTATCACTCAGCAGTGAAATCTATGTCATCAGGCCCGTAGCAGCACAATGAGTGGATTCAGGTACGATGATTCTAACTGAAATAAGTCACACAGAAAAAGAAACATCATAAGATATCAGTAATACACGGAATGTAAACTTGGCTACACAGGAACTGAATTACAGAACAGAACAGGGTCTCAAATTTAGAAAACCAACTTATGCTTGTTTAAGGGTAAAGGTGAGTTGGGGTGCTGCATAAAACCAGAGATTGAAATGAGCACAGATAAAGTTCCTTAAGCCAAATATGGAATAGACAAGAGCTACTCCTTGCTCAACGAAATGGACTCAACACCGCATATTAAACGCCTAAGAATGTACCTGACTCTTAAGTATCTTAAAACCTATGGATTGCTATGTCTCCGAAAGAGAATCAAGCATGTGTACAGGGACATAAACGCAGCAGTGATAGGATTGGAGAGGTTCGGTGAGCAAATGAAGACCCTTTGAAGTCATATTGCATGGTACCCATTCCACGGGTTTCAACTACCCAGGTTTAAGGTATTCTTCCTTCAGCTAAAACATGCATGTGGAACCTAGAGTATGATCAACCATGTGATCGGGAGACGTGTTCAAATATGTCTCAGTTTTCGTACCCTGGTACTCGGGTGCAACATTCCAGACGCTTTACTAACACTCTCCCGACTTGGAGAGTCAGTCCCTTTAACCTCCTGTTTGGCCCAGTTTGCAATTTCTGCGGAAGATGAACAGGAATAGCGAGAACCAATGAGAGACTAGCTGGAGGTGTCTGGACGGGCAAATTTAACTCTCATTTCCCACCAGGAAGAGGAAATAACCAAAGGCTCAGCGTGCCGTGCCGGAACCAGATTAGGGCCTGAAGCCATCCTGCGGTGTTGCGGCCAGCTCACAAGAAAACGAGTTGAAGAAAGGAGCTCAGGGGCACTGTAATTCACAAACCTGCAGAGTTATAAATGACAACTATCGTCCAAAAATATACTGAAGTAAGGCTGCCAAGAGGACTTGAAAGCGGGGCAGAATTGCAGGAAACCGATTTCAGGAGGTAGACTGGAATTGCATTGAAAGCATAGGAAAAGAGGCAGAACGTCCACAATGATGCACTTGGCCAAAAAGGGCGTATGCGTTTTTTCCTGAATATATTCAGGAAAAAACGCATACGCCCTTTTTGGCCAACCAAGCAAGCTTGCAAAGGAAATCTGCACTACAATGAAGTCTCACTTCCCCCCGGTCAAAAGGGCCATCTGAAAAAAGTGTAAAATCCAGAAAGGCAGGACAGGCCATGGAGAACTGGGAGCCTTGTTATGCTGATGGGCGGGATGTAAACTGCCAACAGACACTCGGGAGAAGTGTATGGTGTTTCCTGAAACATCTAAAAAACAAAGCAACAGAGCCTAGGGCACTTCCACTTATGGTCCTATAGCTTAGGGAAATTAAAATCAAAAAGACACAGCCACCCCAATGTTTGGGACGCCTCTGTTTACAAGAACCTCGTTTACCGTACAAGTTCAATATCACAGAAAGTGAAAAATGGATAAAGAACTTGTGCTACTTACGTACAATGCAGTATCACTCAGCAGTGAAATCTATGTCATCAGGCCCGTAGCAGCACAATGAGTGGATTCAGGTACGATGATTCTAACTGAAATAAGTCACACAGAAAAAGAAACATCATAAGATATCAGTAATACACGGAATGTAAACTTGGCTACACAGGAACTGAATTACAGAACAGAACAGGGTCTCAAATTTAGAAAACCAACTTATGCTTGTTTAAGGGTAAAGGTGAGTTGGGGTGCTGCATAAAACCAGAGATTGAAATGAGCACAGATAAAGTTCCTTAAGCCAAATATGGAATAGACAAGAGCTACTCCTTGCTCAACGAAATGGACTCAACACCGCATATTAAACGCCTAAGAATGTACCTGACTCTTAAGTATCTTAAAACCTATGGATTGCTATGTCTCCGAAAGAGAATCAAGCATGTGTACAGGGACATAAACGCAGCAGTGATAGGATTGGAGAGGTTCGGTGAGCAAATGAAGACCCTTTGAAGTCATATTGCATGGTACCCATTCCACGGGTTTCAACTACCCAGGTTTAAGGTATTCTTCCTTCAGCTAAAACATGCATGTGGAACCTAGAGTATGATCAACCATGTGATCGGGAGACGTGTTCAAATATGTCTCAGTTTTCGTACCCTGGTACTCGGGTGCAACATTCCAGACGCTTTACTAACACTCTCCCGACTTGGAGAGTCAGTCCCTTTAACCTCCTGTTTGGCCCAGTTTGCAATTTCTGCGGAAGATGAACAGGAATAGCGAGAACCAATGAGAGACTAGCTGGAGGTGTCTGGACGGGCAAATTTAACTCTCATTTCCCACCAGGAAGAGGAAATAACCAAAGGCTCAGCGTGCCGTGCCGGAACCAGATTAGGGCCTGAAGCCATCCTGCGGTGTTGCGGCCAGCTCACAAGAAAACGAGTTGAAGAAAGGAGCTCAGGGGCACTGTAATTCACAAAGCTGCAGAGTTATAAATGACAACTATCGTCCAAAAATATACTGAAGTAAGGCTGCCAAGAGGACTTGAAAGCGGGGCAGAATTGCAGGAAACCGATTTCAGGAGGTAGACTGGAATTGCATTGAAAGCATAGGAAAAGAGGCAGAACGTCCACAATGATGCACTTGGCCAAAAAGGGCGTATGCGTTTTTTCCTGAATATATTCAGGAAAAAACGCATACGCCCTTTTTGGCCAACCAAGCAAGCTTGCAAAGGAAATCTGCACTACAATGAAGTCTCACTTCCCCCCGGTCAAAAGGGCCATCTGAAAAAAGTGTAAAATCCAGAAAGGCAGGACAGGCCATGGAGAACTGGGAGCCTTGTTATGCTGATGGGCGGGATGTAAACTGCCAACAGACACTCGGGAGAAGTGTATGGTGTTTCCTGAAACATCTAAAAAACAAAGCAACAGAGCCTAGGGCACTTCCACTTATGGTCCTATAGCTTAGGGAAATTAAAATCAAAAAGACACAGCCACCCCAATGTTTGGGACGCCTCTGTTTACAAGAACCTCGTTTACCGTACAAGTTCAATATCACAGAAAGTGAAAAATGGATAAAGAACTTGTGGTACTTACGTACAATGCAGTATCACTCAGCAGTGAAATCTATGTCATCAGGCCCGTAGCAGCACAATGAGTGGATTCAGGTACGATGATTCTAACTGAAATAAGTCACACAGAAAAAGAAACATCATAAGATATCAGTAATACACGGAATGTAAACTTGGCTACACAGGAACTGAATTACAGAACAGAACAGGGTCTCAAATTTAGAAAACCAACTTATGCTTGTTTAAGGGTAAAGGTGAGTTGGGGTGCTGCATAAAACCAGAGATTGAAATGAGCACAGATAAAGTTCCTTAAGCCAAATATGGAATAGACAAGAGCTACTCCTTGCTCAACGAAATGGACTCAACACCGCATATTAAACGCCTAAGAATGTACCTGACTCTTAAGTATCTTAAAACGTATGGATTGCTATGTCTCCGAAAGAGAATCAAGCATGTGTACAGGGACATAAACGCAGCAGTGATAGGATTGGAGAGGTTCGGTGAGCAAATGAAGACCCTTTGAAGTCATATTGCATGGTACCCATTCCACGGGTTTCAACTACCCAGGTTTAAGGTATTCTTCCTTCAGCTAAAACATGCATGTGGAACCTAGAGTATGATCAACCATGTGATCGGGAGACGTGTTCAAATATGTCTCAGTTTTCGTACCCTGGTACTCGGGTGCAACATTCCAGACGCTTTACTAACACTCTCCCGACTTGGAGAGTCAGTCCCTTTAACCTCCTGTTTGGCCCAGTTTGCAATTTCTGCGGAAGATGAACAGGAATAGCGAGAACCAATGAGAGACTAGCTGGAGGTGTCTGGACGGGCAAATTTAACTCTCATTTCCCACCAGGAAGAGGAAATAACCAAAGGCTCAGCGTGCCGTGCCGGAACCAGATTAGGGCCTGAAGCCATCCTGCGGTGTTGCGGCCAGCTCACAAGAAAACGAGTTGAAGAAAGGAGCTCAGGGGCACTGTAATTCACAAACCTGCAGAGTTATAAATGACAACTATCGTCCAAAAATATACTGAAGTAAGGCTGCCAAGAGGACTTGAAAGCGGGGCAGAATTGCAGGAAACCGATTTCAGGAGGTAGACTGGAATTGCATTGAAAGCATAGGAAAAGAGGCAGAACGTCCACAATGATGCACTTGGCCAAAAAGGGCGTATGCGTTTTTTCCTGAATATATTCAGGAAAAAACGCATACGCCCTTTTTGGCCAACCAAGCAAGCTTGCAAAGGAAATCTGCACTACAATGAAGTCTCACTTCCCCCCGGTCAAAAGGGCCATCTGAAAAAAGTGTAAAATCCAGAAAGGCAGGACAGGCCATGGAGAACTGGGAGCCTTGTTATGCTGATGGGCGGGATGTAAACTGCCAACAGACACTCGGGAGAAGTGTATGGTGTTTCCTGAAACATCTAAAAAACAAAGCAACAGAGCCTAGGGCACTTCCACTTATGGTCCTATAGCTTAGGGAAATTAAAATCAAAAAGACACAGCCACCCCAATGTTTGGGACGCCTCTGTTTACAAGAACCTCGTTTACCGTACAAGTTCAATATCACAGAAAGTGAAAAATGGATAAAGAACTTGTGGTACTTACGTACAATGCAGTATCACTCAGCAGTGAAATCTATGTCATCAGGCCCGTAGCAGCACAATGAGTGGATTCAGGTACGATGATTCTAACTGAAATAAGTCACACAGAAAAAGAAACATCATAAGATATCAGTAATACACGGAATGTAAACTTGGCTACACAGGAACTGAATTACAGAACAGAACAGGGTCTCAAATTTAGAAAACCAACTTATGCTTGTTTAAGGGTAAAGGTGAGTTGGGGTGCTGCATAAAACCAGAGATTGAAATGAGCACAGATAAAGTTCCTTAAGCCAAATATGGAATAGACAAGAGCTACTCCTTGCTCAACGAAATGGACTCAACACCGCATATTAAACGCCTAAGAATGTACCTGACTCTTAAGTATCTTAAAACCTATGGATTGCTATGTCTCCGAAAGAGAATCAAGCATGTGTACAGGGACATAAACGCAGCAGTGATAGGATTGGAGAGGTTCGGTGAGCAAATGAAGACCCTTTGAAGTCATATTGCATGGTACCCATTCCACGGGTTTCAACTACCCAGGTTTAAGGTATTCTTCCTTCAGCTAAAACATGCATGTGGAACCTAGAGTATGATCAACCATGTGATCGGGAGACGTGTTCAAATATGTCTCAGTTTTCGTACCCTGGTACTCGGGTGCAACATTCCAGACGCTTTACTAACACTCTCCCGACTTGGAGAGTCAGTCCCTTTAACCTCCTGTTTGGCCCAGTTTGCAATTTCTGCGGAAGATGAACAGGAATAGCGAGAACCAATGAGAGACTAGCTGGAGGTGTCTGGACGGGCAAATTTAACTCTCATTTCCCACCAGGAAGAGGAAATAACCAAAGGCTCAGCGTGCCGTGCCGGAACCAGATTAGGGCCTGAAGCCATCCTGCGGTGTTGCGGCCAGCTCACAAGAAAACGAGTTGAAGAAAGGAGCTCAGGGGCACTGTAATTCACAAACCTGCAGAGTTATAAATGACAACTATCGTCCAAAAATATACTGAAGTAAGGCTGCCAAGAGGACTTGAAAGCGGGGCAGAATTGCAGGAAACCGATTTCAGGAGGTAGACTGGAATTGCATTGAAAGCATAGGAAAAGAGGCAGAACGTCCACAATGATGCACTTGGCCAAAAAGGGCGTATGCGTTTTTTCCTGAATATATTCAGGAAAAAACGCATACGCCCTTTTTGGCCAACCAAGCAAGCTTGCAAAGGAAATCTGCACTACAATGAAGTCTCACTTCCCCCCGGTCAAAAGGGCCATCTGAAAAAAGTGTAAAATCCAGAAAGGCAGGACAGGCCATGGAGAACTGGGAGCCTTGTTATGCTGATGGGCGGGATGTAAACTGCCAACAGACACTCGGGAGAAGTGTATGGTCTTTCCTGAAACATCTAAAAAACAAAGCAACAGAGCCTAGGGCACTTCCACTTATGGTCCTATAGCTTAGGGAAATTAAAATCAAAAAGACACAGCCACCCCAATGTTTGGGACGCCTCTGTTTACAAGAACCTCGTTTACCATACAAGTTCAATATCACAGAAAGTGAAAAATGGATAAAGAACTTGTGCTACTTACGTACAATGCAGTATCACTCAGCAGTGAAATCTATGTCATCAGGCCCGTAGCAGCACAATGAGTGGATTCAGGTACGATGATTCTAACTGAAATAAGTCACACAGAAAAAGAAACATCATACGATATCAGTAATACACGGAATGTCAACTTGGCTACACAGGAAGTGAATTACAGAACAGAACAGGGTCTCAAATTTAGAAAACCAACTTATGCTTGTTTAAGGGTAAAGGTGAGTTGGGGTGCTGCATAAAACCAGAGATTGAAATGAGCACAGATAAAGTTCCTTAAGCCAAATATGGAATAGACAAGAGCTACTCCTTGCTCAACGAAATGGACTCAACACCGCATATTAAACGCCTAAGAATGTACCTGACTCTTAAGTATCTTAAAACGTATGGATTGCTATGTCTCCGAAAGAGAATCAAGCATGTGTACAGGGACATAAACGCAGCAGTGATAGGATTGGAGAGGTTCGGTGAGCAAATGAAGACCCTTTGAAGTCATATTGCATGGTACCCATTCCACGGGTTTCAACTACCCAGGTTTAAGGTATTCTTCCTTCAGCTAAAACATGCATGTGGAACCTAGAGTATGATCAACCATGTGATCGGGAGACGTGTTCAAATATGTCTCAGTTTTCGTACCCTGGTACTCGGGTGCAACATTCCAGACGCTTTACTAACACTCTCCCGACTTGGAGAGTCAGTCCCTTTAACCTCCTGTTTGGCCCAGTTTGCAATTTCTGCGGAAGATGAACAGGAATAGTGAGAACCAATGAGAGACTAGCTGGAGGTGTCTGGACGGGCAAATTTAACTCTCATTTCCCACCAGGAAGAGGAAATAACCAAAGGCTCAGCGTGCCGTGCCGGAACCAGATTAGGGCCTGAAGCCATCCTGCGGTGTTGCGGCCAGCTCACAAGAAAACGAGTTGAAGAAAGGAGCTCAGGGGCACTGTAATTCACAAACCTGCAGAGTTATAAATGACAACTATCGTCCAAAAATATACTGAAGTAAGGCTGCCAAGAGGACTTGAAAGCGGGGCAGAATTGCAGGAAACCGATTTCAGGAGGTAGACTGGAATTGCATTGAAAGCATAGGAAAAGAGGCAGAACGTCCACAATGATGCACTTGGCCAAAAAGGGCGTATGCGTTTTTTCCTGAATATATTCAGGAAAAAACGCATACGCCCTTTTTGGCCAACCAAGCAAGCTTGCAAAGGAAATCTGCACTACAATGAAGTCTCACTTCCCCCCGGTCAAAAGGGCCATCTGAAAAAAGTGTAAAATCCAGAAAGGCAGGACAGGCCATGGAGAACTGGGAGCCTTGTTATGCTGATGGGCGGGATGTAAACTGCCAACAGACACTCGGGAGAAGTGTATGGTGTTTCCTGAAACATCTAAAAAACAAAGCAACAGAGCCTAGGGCACTTCCACTTATGGTCCTATAGCTTAGGGAAATTAAAATCAAAAAGACACAGCCACCCCAATGTTTGGGACGCCTCTGTTTACAAGAACCTCGTTTACCGTACAAGTTCAATATCACAGAAAGTGAAAAATGGATAAAGAACTTGTGGTACTTACGTACAATGCAGTATCACTCAGCAGTGAAATCTATGTCATCAGGCCCGTAGCAGCACAATGAGTGGATTCAGGTACGATGATTCTAACTGAAATAAGTCACACAGAAAAAGAAACATCATAAGATATCAGTAATACACGGAATGTAAACTTGGCTACACAGGAACTGAATTACAGAACAGAACAGGGTCTCAAATTTAGAAAACCAACTTATGCTTGTTTAAGGGTAAAGGTGAGTTGGGGTGCTGCATAAAACCAGAGATTGAAATGAGCACAGATAAAGTTCCTTAAGCCAAATATGGAATAGACAAGAGCTACTCCTTGCTCAACGAAATGGACTCAACACCGCATATTAAACGCCTAAGAATGTACCTGACTCTTAAGTATCTTAAAACCTATGGATTGCTATGTCTCCGAAAGAGAATCAAACATGTGTACAGGGACATAAATGCAGCAGTGATAGGATTGGAGAGGTTCGGTGAGCAAATGAAGACCCTTTGAAGTCATATTGCATGGTACCCATTCCACGGGTTTCAACTACCCAGGTTTAAGGTATTCTTCCTTCAGCTAAAACATGCATGTGGAACCTAGAGTATGATCAACCATGTGATCGGGAGACGTGTTCAAATATGTCTCAGTTTTCGTACCCTGGTACTCGGGTGCAACATTCCAGACGCTTTACTAACACTCTCCCCACTTGGAGAGTCAGTCCCTTTAACCTCCTGTTTGGCCCAGTTTGCAATTTCTGCGGAAGATGAACAGGAATAGCGAGAACCAATGAGAGACTAGCTGGAGGTGTCTGGACGGGCAAATTTAACTCTCATTTCCCACCAGGAAGAGGAAATAACCAAAGGCTCAGCGTGCCGTGCCGGAACCAGATTAGGGCCTGAAGCCATCCTGCGGTGTTGCGGCCAGCTCACAAGAAAACGAGTTGAAGAAAGGAGCTCAGGGGCACTGTAATTCACAAAGCTGCAGAGTTATAAATGACAACTATCGTCCAAAAATATACTGAAGTAAGGCTGCCAAGAGGACTTGAAAGCGGGGCAGAATTGCAGGAAACCGATTTCAGGAGGTAGACTGGAATTGCATTGAAAGCATAGGAAAAGAGGCAGAACGTCCACAATGATGCACTTGGCCAAAAAGGGCGTATGCGTTTTTTCCTGAATATATTCAGGAAAAAACGCATACGCCCTTTTTGGCCAACCAAGCAAGCTTGCAAAGGAAATCTGCACTACAATGAAGTCTCACTTCCCCCCGGTCAAAAGGGCCATCTGAAAAAAGTGTAAAATCCAGAAAGGCAGGACAGGCCATGGAGAACTGGGAGCCTTGTTATGCTGATGGGCGGGATGTAAACTGCCAACAGACACTCGGGAGAAGTGTATGGTGTTTCCTGAAACATCTAAAAAACAAAGCAACAGAGCCTAGGGCACTTCCACTTATGGTCCTATAGCTTAGGGAAATTAAAATCAAAAAGACACAGCCACCCCAATGTTTGGGACGCCTCTGTTTACAAGAACCTCGTTTACCGTACAAGTTCAATATCACAGAAAGTGAAAAATGGATAAAGAACTTGTGGTACTTACGTACAATGCAGTATCACTCAGCAGTGAAATCTATGTCATCAGGCCCGTAGCAGCACAATGAGTGGATTCAGGTACGATGATTCTAACTGAAATAAGTCACACAGAAAAAGAAACATCATAAGATATCAGTAATACACGGAATGTAAACTTGGCTACACAGGAACTGAATTACAGAACAGAACAGGGTCTCAAATTTAGAAAACCAACTTATGCTTGTTTAAGGGTAAAGGTGAGTTGGGGTGCTGCATAAAACCAGAGATTGAAATGAGCACAGATAAAGTTCCTTAAGCCAAATATGGAATAGACAAGAGCTACTCCTTGCTCAACGAAATGGACTCAACACCGCATATTAAACGCCTAAGAATGTACCTGACTCTTAAGTATCTTAAAACGTATGGATTGCTATGTCTCCGAAAGAGAATCAAGCATGTGTACAGGGACATAAACGCAGCAGTGATAGGATTGGAGAGGTTCGGTGAGCAAATGAAGACCCTTTGAAGTCATATTGCATGGTACCCATTCCACGGGTTTCAACTACCCAGGTTTAAGGTATTCTTCCTTCAGCTAAAACATGCATGTGGAACCTAGAGTATGATCAACCATGTGATCGGGAGACGTGTTCAAATATGTCTCAGTTTTCGTACCCTGGTACTCGGGTGCAACATTCCAGACGCTTTACTAACACTCTCCCGACTTGGAGAGTCAGTCCCTTTAACCTCCTGTTTGGCCCAGTTTGCAATTTCTGCGGAAGATGAACAGGAATAGTGAGAACCAATGAGAGACTAGCTGGAGGTGTCTGGACGGGCAAATTTAACTCTCATTTCCCACCAGGAAGAGGAAATAACCAAAGGCTCAGCGTGCCGTGCCGGAACCAGATTAGGGCCTGAAGCCATCCTGCGGTGTTGCGGCCAGCTCACAAGAAAACGAGTTGAAGAAAGGAGCTCAGGGGCACTGTAATTCACAAACCTGCAGAGTTATAAATGACAACTATCGTCCAAAAATATACTGAAGTAAGGCTGCCAAGAGGACTTGAAAGCGGGGCAGAATTGCAGGAAACCGATTTCAGGAGGTAGACTGGAATTGCATTGAAAGCATAGGAAAAGAGGCAGAACGTCCACAATGATGCACTTGGCCAAAAAGGGCGTATGCGTTTTTTCCTGAATATATTCAGGAAAAAACGCATACGCCCTTTTTGGCCAACCAAGCAAGCTTGCAAAGGAAATCTGCACTACAATGAAGTCTCACTTCCCCCCGGTCAAAAGGGCCATCTGAAAAAAGTGTAAAATCCAGAAAGGCAGGACAGGCCATGGAGAACTGGGAGCCTTGTTATGCTGATGGGCGGGATGTAAACTGCCAACAGACACTCGGGAGAAGTGTATGGTGTTTCCTGAAACATCTAAAAAACAAAGCAACAGAGCCTAGGGCACTTCCACTTATGGTCCTATAGCTTAGGGAAATTAAAATCAAAAAGACACAGCCACCCCAATGTTTGGGACGCCTCTGTTTACAAGAACCTCGTTTACCGTACAAGTTCAATATCACAGAAAGTGAAAAATGGATAAAGAACTTGTGGTACTTACGTACAATGCAGTATCACTCAGCAGTGAAATCTATGTCATCAGGCCCGTAGCAGCACAATGAGTGGATTCAGGTACGATGATTCTAACTGAAATAAGTCACACAGAAAAAGAAACATCATAAGATATCAGTAATACACGGAATGTAAACTTGGCTACACAGGAACTGAATTACAGAACAGAACAGGGTCTCAAATTTAGAAAACCAACTTATGCTTGTTTAAGGGTAAAGGTGAGTTGGGGTGCTGCATAAAACCAGAGATTGAAATGAGCACAGATAAAGTTCCTTAAGCCAAATATGGAATAGACAAGAGCTACTCCTTGCTCAACGAAATGGACTCAACACCGCATATTAAACGCCTAAGAATGTACCTGACTCTTAAGTATCTTAAAACCTATGGATTGCTATGTCTCCGAAAGAGAATCAAACATGTGTACAGGGACATAAATGCAGCAGTGATAGGATTGGAGAGGTTCGGTGAGCAAATGAAGACCCTTTGAAGTCATATTGCATGGTACCCATTCCACGGGTTTCAACTACCCAGGTTTAAGGTATTCTTCCTTCAGCTAAAACATGCATGTGGAACCTAGAGTATGATCAACCATGTGATCGGGAGACGTGTTCAAATATGTCTCAGTTTTCGTACCCTGGTACTCGGGTGCAACATTCCAGACGCTTTACTAACACTCTCCCCACTTGGAGAGTCAGTCCCTTTAACCTCCTGTTTGGCCCAGTTTGCAATTTCTGCGGAAGATGAACAGGAATAGCGAGAACCAATGAGAGACTAGCTGGAGGTGTCTGGACGGGCAAATTTAACTCTCATTTCCCACCAGGAAGAGGAAATAACCAAAGGCTCAGCGTGCCGTGCCGGAACCAGATTAGGGCCTGAAGCCATCCTGCGGTGTTGCGGCCAGCTCACAAGAAAACGAGTTGAAGAAAGGAGCTCAGGGGCACTGTAATTCACAAAGCTGCAGAGTTATAAATGACAACTATCGTCCAAAAATATACTGAAGTAAGGCTGCCAAGAGGACTTGAAAGCGGGGCAGAATTGCAGGAAACCGATTTCAGGAGGTAGACTGGAATTGCATTGAAAGCATAGGAAAAGAGGCAGAACGTCCACAATGATGCACTTGGCCAAAAAGGGCGTATGCGTTTTTTCCTGAATATATTCAGGAAAAAACGCATACGCCCTTTTTGGCCAACCAAGCAAGCTTGCAAAGGAAATCTGCACTACAATGAAGTCTCACCTCCCCCCGGTCAAAAGGGCCATCTGAAAAAAGTGTAAAATCCAGAAAGGCAGGACAGGCCATGGAGAACTGGGAGCCTTGTTATGCTGATGGGCGGGATGTAAACTGCCAACAGACACTCGGGAGAAGTGTATGGTGTTTCCTGAAACATCTAAAAAACAAAGCAACAGAGCCTAGGGCACTTCCACTTATGGTCCTATAGCTTAGGGAAATTAAAATCAAAAAGATACAGCCACCCCAATGTTTGGGACGCCTCTGTTTACAAGAACCTCGTTTACCGTACAAGTTCAATATTACAGAAAGTGAAAAATGGATAAAGAACTTGTGGTACTTACGTACAATGCAGTATCACTCAGCAGTGAAATCTATGCCATCAGGCCCGTAGCAGCACAATGAGTGGATTCAGGTACGATGATTCTAACTGAAATAAGTCACACAGAAAAAGAAACATCATAAGATATCAGTAATACACGGAATGTAAACTTGGCTACACAGGAACTGAATTACAGAACAGAACAGGGTCTAAAATTTAGAAAACCAACTTATGCTTGTTTAAGGGTAAAGGTGAGTTGGGGTGCTGCATAAAACCAGAGATTGAAATGAGCACAGATAAAGTTCCTTAAGCCAAATATGGAATAGACAAGAGCTACTCCTTGCTCAACGAAATGGACTCAACACCGCATATTAAACGCCTAAGAATGTACCTGACTCTTAAGTATCTTAAAACGTATGGATTGCTATGTCTCCGAAAGAGAATCAAGCATGTGTACAGGGACATAAACGCAGCAGTGATAGGATTGGAGAGGTTCGGTGAGCAAATGAAGACCCTTTGAAGTCATATTGCATGGTACCCATTCCACGGGTTTCAACTACCCAGGTTTAAGGTATTCTTCCTTCAGCTAAAACATGCATGTGGAACCTAGAGTATGATCAACCATGTGATCGGGAGACGTGTTCAAATATGTCTCAGTTTTCGTACCCTGGTACTCGGGTGCAACATTCCAGACGCTTTACTAACACTCTCCCCACTTGGAGAGTCAGTCCCTTTAACCTCCTGTTTGGCCCAGTTTGCAATTTCTGCGGAAGATGAACAGGAATAGCGAGAACCAATGAGAGACTAGCTGGAGGTGTCTGGACGGGCAAATTTAACTCTCATTTCCCACCAGGAAGAGGAAATAACCAAAGGCTCAGCGTGCCGTGCCGGAACCAGATTAGGGCCTGAAGCCATCCTGCGGTGTTGCGGCCAGCTCACAAGAAAACGAGTTGAAGAAAGGAGCTCAGGGGCACTGTAATTCACAAACCTGCAGAGTTATAAATGACAACTATCGTCCAAAAATATACTGAAGTAAGGCTGCCAAGAGGACTTGAAAGCGGGGCAGAATTGCAGGAAACCGATTTCAGGAGGTAGACTGGAATTGCATTGAAAGCATAGGAAAAGAGGCAGAACGTCCACAATGATGCACTTGGCCAAAAAGGGCGTATGCGTTTTTTCCTGAATATATTCAGGAAAAAACGCATACGCCCTTTTTGGCCAACCAAGCAAGCTTGCAAAGGAAATCTGCACTACAATGAAGTCTCACTTCCCCCCGGTCAAAAGGGCCATCTGAAAAAAGTGTAAAATCCAGAAAGGCAGGACAGGCCATGGAGAACTGGGAGCCTTGTTATGCTGATGGGCGGGATGTAAACTGCCAACAGACACTCGGGAGAAGTGTATGGTGTTTCCTGAAACATCTAAAAAACAAAGCAACAGAGCCTAGGGCACTTCCACTTATGGTCCTATAGCTTAGGGAAATTAAAATCAAAAAGATACAGCCACCCCAATGTTTGGGACGCCTCTGTTTACAAGAACCTCGTTTACCGTACAAGTTCAATATCACAGAAAGTGAAAAATGGATAAAGAACTTGTGGTACTTACGTACAATGCAGTATCACTCAGCAGTGAAATCTATGTCATCAGGCCCGTAGCAGCACAATGAGTGGATTCAGGTACGATGATTCTAACTGAAATAAGTCACACAGAAAAAGAAACATCATAAGATATCAGTAATACACGGAATGTAAACTTGGCTACACAGGAACTGAATTACAGAACAGAACAGGGTCTAAAATTTAGAAAACCAACTTATGCTTGTTTAAGGGTAAAGGTGAGTTGGGGTGCTGCATAAAACCAGAGATTGAAATGAGCACAGATAAAGTTCCTTAAGCCAAATATGGAATAGACAAGAGCTACTCCTTGCTCAACGAAATGGACTCAACACCGCATATTAAACGCCTAAGAATGTACCTGACTCTTAAGTATCTTAAAACCGATGGATTGCTATGTCTCCGAAAGAGAATCAAGCATGTGTACAGGGACATAAACGCAGCAGTGATAGGATTGGAGAGGTTCGGTGAGCAAATGAAGACCCTTTGAAGTCATATTGCATGGTACCCATTCCACGGGTTTCAACTACCCAGGTTTAAGGTATTCTTCCTTCAGCTAAAACATGCATGTGGAACCTAGAGTATGATCAACCATGTGATCGGGAGACGTGTTCAAATATGTCTCAGTTTTCGTACCCTGGTACTCGGGTGCAACATTCCAGACGCTTTACTAACACTCTCCCGACTTGGAGAGTCAGTCCCTTTAACCTCCTGTTTGGCCCAGTTTGCAATTTCTGCGGAAGATGAACAGGAATAGCGAGAACCAATGAGAGACTAGCTGGAGGTGTCTGGACGGGCAAATTTAACTCTCATTTCCCACCAGGAAGAGGAAATAACCAAAGGCTCAGCGTGCCGTGCCGGAACCAGATTAGGGCCTGAAGCCATCCTGCGGTGTTGCGGCCAGCTCACAAGAAAACGAGTTGAAGAAAGGAGCTCAGGGGCACTGTAATTCACAAACCTGCAGAGTTATAAATGACAACTATCGTCCAAAAATATACTGAAGTAAGGCTGCCAAGAGGACTTGAAAGCGGGGCAGAATTGCAGGAAACCGATTTCAGGAGGTAGACTGGAATTGCATTGAAAGCATAGGAAAAGAGGCAGAACGTCCACAATGATGCACTTGGCCAAAAAGGGCGTATGCGTTTTTTCCTGAATATATTCAGGAAAAAACGCATACGCCCTTTTTGGCCAACCAAGCAAGCTTGCAAAGGAAATCTGCACTACAATGAAGTCTCACTTCCCCCCGGTCAAAAGGGCCATCTGAAAAAAGTGTAAAATCCAGAAAGGCAGGACAGGCCATGGAGAACTGGGAGCCTTGTTATGCTGATGGGCGGGATGTAAACTGCCAACAGACACTCGGGAGAAGTGTATGGTGTTTCCTGAAACATCTAAAAAACAAAGCAACAGAGCCTAGGGCACTTCCACTTATGGTCCTATAGCTTAGGGAAATTAAAATCAAAAAGATACAGCCACCCCAATGTTTGGGACGCCTCTGTTTACAAGAACCTCGTTTACCGTACAAGTTCAATATCACAGAAAGTGAAAAATGGATAAAGAACTTGTGGTACTTACGTACAATGCAGTATCACTCAGCAGTGAAATCTATGTCATCAGGCCCGTAGCAGCACAATGAGTGGATTCAGGTACGATGATTCTAACTGAAATAAGTCACACAGAAAAAGAAACATCATAAGATATCAGTAATACACGGAATGTAAACTTGGCTACACAGGAACTGAATTACAGAACAGAACAGGGTCTCAAATTTAGAAAACCAACTTATGCTTGTTTAAGGGTAAAGGTGAGTTGGGGTGCTGCATAAAACCAGAGATTGAAATGAGCACAGATAAAGTTCCTTAAGCCAAATATGGAATAGACAAGAGCTACTCCTTGCTCAACGAAATGGACTCAACACCGCATATTAAACGCCTAAGAATGTACCTGACTCTTAAGTATCTTAAAACCGATGGATTGCTATGTCTCCGAAAGAGAATCAAGCATGTGTACAGGGACATAAACGCAGCAGTGATAGGATTGGAGAGGTTCGGTGAGCAAATGAAGACCCTTTGAAGTCATATTGCATGGTACCCATTCCACGGGTTTCAACTACCCAGGTTTAAGGTATTCTTCCTTCAGCTAAAACATGCATGTGGAACCTAGAGTATGATCAACCATGTGATCGGGAGACGTGTTCAAATATGTCTCAGTTTTCGTACCCTGGTACTCGGGTGCAACATTCCAGACGCTTTACTAACACTCTCCCGACTTGGAGAGTCAGTCCCTTTAACCTCCTGTTTGGCCCAGTTTGCAATTTCTGCGGAAGATGAACAGGAATAGCGAGAACCAATGAGAGACTAGCTGGAGGTGTCTGGACGGGCAAATTTAACTCTCATTTCCCACCAGGAAGAGGAAATAACCAAAGGCTCAGCGTGCCGTGCCGGAACCAGATTAGGGCCTGAAGCCATCCTGCGGTGTTGCGGCCAGCTCACAAGAAAACGAGTTGAAGAAAGGAGCTCAGGGGCACTGTAATTCACAAACCTGCAGAGTTATAAATGACAACTATCGTCCAAAAATATACTGAAGTAAGGCTGCCAAGAGGACTTGAAAGCGGGGCAGAATTGCAGGAAACCGATTTCAGGAGGTAGACTGGAATTGCATTGAAAGCATAGGAAAAGAGGCAGAACGTCCACAATGATGCACTTGGCCAAAAAGGGCGTATGCGTTTTTTCCTGAATATATTCAGGAAAAAACGCATACGCCCTTTTTGGCCAACCAAGCAAGCTTGCAAAGGAAATCTGCACTACAATGAAGTCTCACTTCCCCCCGGTCAAAAGGGCCATCTGAAAAAAGTGTAAAATCCAGAAAGGCAGGACAGGCCATGGAGAACTGGGAGCCTTGTTATGCTGATGGGCGGGATGTAAACTGCCAACAGACACTCGGGAGAAGTGTATGGTGTTTCCTGAAACATCTAAAAAACAAAGCAACAGAGCCTAGGGCACTTCCACTTATGGTCCTATAGCTTAGGGAAATTAAAATCAAAAAGACACAGCCACCCCAATGTTTGGGACGCCTCTGTTTACAAGAACCTCGTTTACCGTACAAGTTCAATATCACAGAAAGTGAAAAATGGATAAAGAACTTGTGGTACTTACGTACAATGCAGTATCACTCAGCAGTGAAATCTATGTCATCAGGCCCGTAGCAGCACAATGAGTGGATTCAGGTACGATGATTCTAACTGAAATAAGTCACACAGAAAAAGAAACATCATAAGATATCAGTAATACACGGAATGTAAACTTGGCTACACAGGAACTGAATTACAGAACAGAACAGGGTCTCAAATTTAGAAAACCAACTTATGCTTGTTTAAGGGTAAAGGTGAGTTGGGGTGCTGCATAAAACCAGAGATTGAAATGAGCACAGATAAAGTTCCTTAAGCCAAATATGGAATAGACAAGAGCTACTCCTTGCTCAACGAAATGGACTCAACACCGCATATTAAACGCCTAAGAATGTACCTGACTCTTAAGTATCTTAAAACCTATGGATTGCTATGTCTCTGAAAGAGAATCAAGCATGTGTACAGGGACATAAACGCAGCAGTGATAGGATTGGAGAGGTTCGGTGAGCAAATGAAGACCCTTTGAAGTCATATTGCATGGTACCCATTCCACGGGTTTCAACTACCCAGGTTTAAGGTATTCTTCCTTCAGCTAAAACATGCATGTGGAACCTAGAGTATGATCAACCATGTGATCGGGAGACGTGTTCAAATATGTCTCAGTTTTCGTACCCTGGTACTCGGGTGCAACATTCCAGACGCTTTACTAACACTCTCCCGACTTGGAGAGTCAGTCCCTTTAACCTCCTGTTTGGCCCAGTTTGCAATTTCTGCGGAAGATGAACAGGAATAGCGAGAACCAATGAGAGACTAGCTGGAGGTGTCTGGACGGGCAAATTTAACTCTCATTTCCCACCAGGAAGAGGAAATAACCAAAGGCTCAGCGTGCCGTGCCGGAACCAGATTAGGGCCTGAAGCCATCCTGCGGTGTTGCGGCCAGCTCACAAGAAAACGAGTTGAAGAAAGGAGCTCACGGGCACTGTAATTCACAAAGCTGCAGAGTTATAAATGACAACTATCGTCCAAAAATATACTGAAGTAAGGCTGCCAAGAGGACTTGAAAGCGGGGCAGAATTGCAGGAAACCGATTTCAGGAGGTAGACTGGAATTGCATTGAAAGCATAGGAAAAGAGGCAGAACGTCCACAATGATGCACTTGGCCAAAAAGGGCGTATGCGTTTTTTCCTGAATATATTCAGGAAAAAACGCATACGCCCTTTTTGGCCAACCAAGCAAGCTTGCAAAGGAAATCTGCACTACAATGAAGTCTCACTTCCCCCCGGTCAAAAGGGCCATCTGAAAAAAGTGTAAAATCCAGAAAGGCAGGACAGGCCATGGAGAACTGGGAGCCTTGTTATGCTGATGGGCGGGATGTAAATTGCCAACAGACACTCGGGAGAAGTGTATGGTGTTTCCTGAAACATCTAAAAAACAAAGCAACAGAGCCTAGGGCACTTCCACTTATGGTCCTATAGCTTAGGGAAATTAAAATCAAAAAGACACAGCCACCCCAATGTTTGGGACGCCTCTGTTTACAAGAACCTCGTTTACCGTACAAGTTCAATATCACAGAAAGTGAAAAATGGATAAAGAACTTGTGGTACTTACGTACAATGCAGTATCACTCAGCAGTGAAATCTATGTCATCAGGCCCGTAGCAGCACAATGAGTGGATTCAGGTACGATGATTCTAACTGAAATAAGTCACACAGAAAAAGAAACATCATAAGATATCAGTAATACACGGAATGTAAACTTGGCTACACAGGAACTGAATTACAGAACAGAACAGGGTCTCAAATTTAGAAAACCAACTTATGCTTGTTTAAGGGTAAAGGTGAGTTGGGGTGCTGCATAAAACCAGAGATTGAAATGAGCACAGATAAAGTTCCTTAAGCCAAATATGGAATAGACAAGAGCTACTCCTTGCTCAACGAAATGGACTCAACACCGCATATTAAACGCCTAAGAATGTACCTGACTCTTAAGTATCTTAAAACCTATGGATTGCTATGTCTCCGAAAGAGAATCAAGCATGTGTACAGGGACATAAACGCAGCAGTGATAGGATTGGAGAGGTTCGGTGAGCAAATGAAGACCCTTTGAAGTCATATTGCATGGTACCCATTCCACGGGTTTCAACTACCCAGGTTTAAGGTATTCTTCCTTCAGCTAAAACATGCATGTGGAACCTAGAGTATGATCAACCATGTGATCGGGAGACGTGTTCAAATATGTCTCAGTTTTCGTACCCTGGTACTCGGGTGCAACATTCCAGACGCTTTACTAACACTCTCCCCACTTGGAGAGTCAGTCCCTTTAACCTCCTGTTTGGCCCAGTTTGCAATTTCTGCGGAAGATGAACAGGAATAGCGAGAACCAATGAGAGACTAGCTGGAGGTGTCTGGACGGGCAAATTTAACTCTCATTTCCCACCAGGAAGAGGAAATAACCAAAGGCTCAGCGTGCCGTGCCGGAACCAGATTAGGGCCTGAAGCCATCCTGCGGTGTTGCGGCCAGCTCACAAGAAAACGAGTTGAAGAAAGGAGCTCAGGGGCACTGTAATTCACAAACCTGCAGAGTTATAAATGACAACTATCGTCCAAAAATATACTGAAGTAAGGCTGCCAAGAGGACTTGAAAGCGGGGCAGAATTGCAGGAAACCGATTTCAGGAGGTAGACTGGAATTGCATTGAAAGCATAGGAAAAGAGGCAGAACGTCCACAATGATGCACTTGGCCAAAAAGGGCGTATGCGTTTTTTCCTGAATATATTCAGGAAAAAACGCATACGCCCTTTTTGGCCAACCAAGCAAGCTTGCAAAGGAAATCTGCACTACAATGAAGTCTCACCTCCCCCCGGTCAAAAGGGCCATCTGAAAAAAGTGTAAAATCCAGAAAGGCAGGACAGGCCATGGAGAACTGGGAGCCTTGTTATGCTGATGGGCGGGATGTAAACTGCCAACAGACACTCGGGAGAAGTGTATGGTGTTTCCTGAAACATCTAAAAAACAAAGCAACAGAGCCTAGGGCACTTCCACTTATGGTCCTATAGCTTAGGGAAATTAAAATCAAAAAGATACAGCCACCCCAATGTTTGGGACGCCTCTGTTTACAAGAACCTCGTTTACCGTACAAGTTCAATATTACAGAAAGTGAAAAATGGATAAAGAACTTGTGGTACTTACGTACAATGCAGTATCACTCAGCAGTGAAATCTATGCCATCAGGCCCGTAGCAGCACAATGAGTGGATTCAGGTACGATGATTCTAACTGAAATAAGTCACACAGAAAAAGAAACATCATAAGATATCAGTAATACACGGAATGTAAACTTGGCTACACAGGAACTGAATTACAGAACAGAACAGGGTCTCAAATTTAGAAAACCAACTTATGCTTGTTTAAGGGTAAAGGTGAGTTGGGGTGCTGCATAAAACCAGAGATTGAAATGAGCACAGATAAAGTTCCTTAAGCCAAATATGGAATAGACAAGAGCTACTCCTTGCTCAACGAAATGGACTCAACACCGCATATTAAACGCCTAAGAATGTACCTGACTCTTAAGTATCTTAAAACCTATGGATTGCTATGTCTCCGAAAGAGAATCAAGCATGTGTACAGGGACATAAACGCAGCAGTGATAGGATTGGAGAGGTTCGGTGAGCAAATGAAGACCCTTTGAAGTCATATTGCATGGTACCCATTCCACGGGTTTCAACTACCCAGGTTTAAGGTATTCTTCCTTCAGCTAAAACATGCATGTGGAACCTAGAGTATGATCAACCATGTGATCGGGAGACGTGTTCAAATATGTCTCAGTTTTCGTACCCTGGTACTCGGGTGCAACATTCCAGACGCTTTACTAACACTCTCCCCACTTGGAGAGTCAGTCCCTTTAACCTCCTGTTTGGCCCAGTTTGCAATTTCTGCGGAAGATGAACAGGAATAGCGAGAACCAATGAGAGACTAGCTGGAGGTGTCTGGACGGGCAAATTTAACTCTCATTTCCCACCAGGAAGAGGAAATAACCAAAGGCTCAGCGTGCCGTGCCGGAACCAGATTAGGGCCTGAAGCCATCCTGCGGTGTTGCGGCCAGCTCACAAGAAAACGAGTTGAAGAAAGGAGCTCAGGGGCACTGTAATTCACAAACCTGCAGAGTTATAAATGACAACTATCGTCCAAAAATATACTGAAGTAAGGCTGCCAAGAGGACTTGAAAGCGGGGCAGAATTGCAGGAAACCGATTTCAGGAGGTAGACTGGAATTGCATTGAAAGCATAGGAAAAGAGGCAGAACGTCCACAATGATGCACTTGGCCAAAAAGGGCGTATGCGTTTTTTCCTGAATATATTCAGGAAAAAACGCATACGCCCTTTTTGGCCAACCAAGCAAGCTTGCAAAGGAAATCTGCACTACAATGAAGTCTCACCTCCCCCCGGTCAAAAGGGCCATCTGAAAAAAGTGTAAAATCCAGAAAGGCAGGACAGGCCATGGAGAACTGGGAGCCTTGTTATGCTGATGGGCGGGATGTAAACTGCCAACAGACACTCGGGAGAAGTGTATGGTGTTTCCTGAAACATCTAAAAAACAAAGCAACAGAGCCTAGGGCACTTCCACTTATGGTCCTATAGATTAGGGAAATTAAAATCAAAAAGATACAGCCACCCCAATGTTTGGGACGCCTCTGTTTACAAGAACCTCGTTTACCGTACAAGTTCAATATTACAGAAAGTGAAAAATGGATAAAGAACTTGTGGTACTTACGTACAATGCAGTATCACTCAGCAGTGAAATCTATGCCATCAGGCCCGTAGCAGCACAATGAGTGGATTCAGGTACGATGATTCTAACTGAAATAAGTCACACAGAAAAAGAAACATCATAAGATATCAGTAATACACGGAATGTAAACTTGGCTACACAGGAACTGAATTACAGAACAGAACAGGGTCTCAAATTTAGAAAACCAACTTATGCTTGTTTAAGGGTAAAGGTGAGTTGGGGTGCTGCATAAAACCAGAGATTGAAATGAGCACAGATAAAGTTCCTTAAGCCAAATATGGAATAGACAAGAGCTACTCCTTGCTCAACGAAATGGACTCAACACCGCATATTAAACGCCTAAGAATGTACCTGACTCTTAAGTATCTTAAAACGTATGGATTGCTATGTCTCCGAAAGAGAATCAAGCATGTGTACAGGGACATAAACGCAGCAGTGATAGGATTGGAGAGGTTCGGTGAGCAAATGAAGACCCTTTGAAGTCATATTGCATGGTACCCATTCCACGGGTTTCAACTACCCAGGTTTAAGGTATTCTTCCTTCAGCTAAAACATGCATGTGGAACCTAGAGTATGATCAACCATGTGATCGGGAGACGTGTTCAAATATGTCTCAGTTTTCGTACACTGGTACTCGGGTGCAACATTCCAGACGCTTTACTAACACTCTCCCCACTTGGAGAGTCAGTCCCTTTAACCTCCTGTTTGGCCCAGTTTGCAATTTCTGCGGAAGATGAACAGGAATAGCGAGAACCAATGAGAGACTAGCTGGAGGTGTCTGGACGGGCAAATTTAACTCTCATTTCCCACCAGGAAGAGGAAATAACCAAAGGCTCAGCGTGCCGTGCCGGAACCAGATTAGGGCCTGAAGCCATCCTGCGGTGTTGCGGCCAGCTCACAAGAAAACGAGTTGAAGAAAGGAGCTCAGGGGCACTGTAATTCACAAACCTGCAGAGTTATAAATGACAACTATCGTCCAAAAATATACTGAAGTAAGGCTGCCAAGAGGACTTGAAAGCGGGGCAGAATTGCAGGAAACCGATTTCAGGAGGTAGACTGGAATTGCATTGAAAGCATAGGAAAAGAGGCAGAACGTCCACAATGATGCACTTGGCCAAAAAGGGCGTATGCGTTTTTTCCTGAATATATTCAGGAAAAAACGCATACGCCCTTTTTGGCCAACCAAGCAAGCTTGCAAAGGAAATCTGCACTACAATGAAGTCTCACTTCCCCCCGGTCAAAAGGGCCATCTGAAAAAAGTGTAAAATCCAGAAAGGCAGGACAGGCCATGGAGAACTGGGAGCCTTGTTATGCTGATGGGCGGGATGTAAACTGCCAACAGACACTCGGGAGAAGTGTATGGTGTTTCCTGAAACATCTAAAAAACAAAGCAACAGAGCCTAGGGCACTTCCACTTATGGTCCTATAGCTTAGGGAAATTAAAATCAAAAAGATACAGCCACCCCAATGTTTGGGACGCCTCTGTTTACAAGAACCTCGTTTACCGTACAAGTTCAATATCACAGAAAGTGAAAAATGGATAAAGAACTTGTGGTACTTACGTACAATGCAGTATCACTCAGCAGTGAAATCTATGCCATCAGGCCCGTAGCAGCACAATGAGTGGATTCAGGTACGATGATTCTAACTGAAATAAGTCACACAGAAAAAGAAACATCATAAGATATCAGTAATACACGGAATGTCAACTTGGCTACACAGGAACTGAATTACAGAACAGAACAGGGTCTCAAATTTAGAAAACCAACTTATGCTTGTTTAAGGGTAAAGGTGAGTTGGGGTGCTGCATAAAACCAGAGATTGAAATGAGCACAGATAAAGTTCCTTAAGCCAAATATGGAATAGACAAGAGCTACTCCTTGCTCAACGAAATGGACTCAACACCGCATATTAAACGCCTAAGAATGTACCTGACTCTTAAGTATCTTAAAACCTATGGATTGCTATGTCTCCGAAAGAGAATCAAGCATGTGTACAGGGACATAAACGCAGCAGTGATAGGATTGGAGAGGTTCGGTGAGCAAATGAAGACCCTTTGAAGTCATATTGCATGGTACCCATTCCACGGGTTTCAACTACCCAGGTTTAAGGTATTCTTCCTTCAGCTAAAACATGCATGTGGAACCTAGAGTATGATCAACCATGTGATCGGGAGACGTGTTCAAATATGTCTCAGTTTTCGTACCCTGGTACTCGGGTGCAACATTCCAGACGCTTTACTAACACTCTCCCCACTTGGAGAGTCAGTCCCTTTAACCTCCTGTTTGGCCCAGTTTGCAATTTCTGCGGAAGATGAACAGGAATAGCGAGAACCAATGAGAGACTAGCTGGAGGTGTCTGGACGGGCAAATTTAACTCTCATTTCCCACCAGGAAGAGGAAATAACCAAAGGCTCAGCGTGCCGTGCCGGAACCAGATTAGGGCCTGAAGCCATCCTGCGGTGTTGCGGCCAGCTCACAAGAAAACGAGTTGAAGAAAGGAGCTCAGGGGCACTGTAATTCACAAACCTGCAGAGTTATAAATGACAACTATCGTCCAAAAATATACTGAAGTAAGGCTGCCAAGAGGACTTGAAAGCGGGGCAGAATTGCAGGAAACCGATTTCAGGAGGTAGACTGGAATTGCATTGAAAGCATAGGAAAAGAGGCAGAACGTCCACAATGATGCACTTGGCCAAAAAGGGCGTATGCGTTTTTTCCTGAATATATTCAGGAAAAAACGCATACGCCCTTTTTGGCCAACCAAGCAAGCTTGCAAAGGAAATCTGCACTACAATGAAGTCTCACTTCCCCCCGGTCAAAAGGGCCATCTGAAAAAAGTGTAAAATCCAGAAAGGCAGGACAGGCCATGGAGAACTGGGAGCCTTGTTATGCTGATGGGCGGGATGTAAACTGCCAACAGACACTCGGGAGAAGTGTATGGTGTTTCCTGAAACATCTAAAAAACAAAGCAACAGAGCCTAGGGCACTTCCACTTATGGTCCTATAGCTTAGGGAAATTAAAATCAAAAAGACACAGCCACCCCAATGTTTGGGACGCCTCTGTTTACAAGAACCTCGTTTACCGTACAAGTTCAATATCACAGAAAGTGAAAAATGGATAAAGAACTTGTGGTACTTACGTACAATGCAGTATCACTCAGCAGTGAAATCTATGTCATCAGGCCCGTAGCAGCACAATGAGTGGATTCAGGTACGATGATTCTAACTGAAATAAGTCACACAGAAAAAGAAACATCATAAGATATCAGTAATACACGGAATGTAAACTTGGCTACACAGGAACTGAATTACAGAACAGAACAGGGTCTCAAATTTAGAAAACCAACTTATGCTTGTTTAAGGGTAAAGGTGAGTTGGGGTGCTGCATAAAACCAGAGATTGAAATGAGCACAGATAAAGTTCCTTAAGCCAAATATGGAATAGACAAGAGCTACTCCTTGCTCAACGAAATGGACTCAACACCGCATATTAAACGCCTAAGAATGTACCTGACTCTTAAGTATCTTAAAACGTATGGATTGCTATGTCTCCGAAAGAGAATCAAGCATGTGTACAGGGACATAAACGCAGCAGTGATAGGATTGGAGAGGTTCGGTGAGCAAATGAAGACCCTTTGAAGTCATATTGCATGGTACCCATTCCACGGGTTTCAACTACCCAGGTTTAAGGTATTCTTCCTTCAGCTAAAACATGCATGTGGAACCTAGAGTATGATCAACCATGTGATCGGGAGACGTGTTCAAATATGTCTCAGTTTTCGTACCCTGGTACTCGGGTGCAACATTCCAGACGCTTTACTAACACTCTCCCCACTTGGAGAGTCAGTCCCTTTAACCTCCTGTTTGGCCCAGTTTGCAATTTCTGCGGAAGATGAACAGGAATAGCGAGAACCAATGAGAGACTAGCTGGAGGTGTCTGGACGGGCAAATTTAACTCTCATTTCCCACCAGGAAGAGGAAATAACCAAAGGCTCAGCGTGCCGTGCCGGAACCAGATTAGGGCCTGAAGCCATCCTGCGGTGTTGTGGCCAGCTCACAAGAAAACGAGTTGAAGAAAGGAGCTCAGGGGCACTGTAATTCACAAACCTGCAGAGTTATAAATGACAACTATCGTCCAAAAATATACTGAAGTAAGGCTGCCAAGAGCACTTGAAAGCGGGGCAGAATTGCAGGAAACCGATTTCAGGAGGTAGACTGGAATTGCATTGAAAGCATAGGAAAAGAGGCAGAACGTCCACAATGATGCACTTGGCCAAAAAGGGCGTATGCGTTTTTTCCTGAATATATTCAGGAAAAAACGCATACGCCCTTTTTGGCCAACCAAGCAAGCTTGCAAAGGAAATCTGCACTACAATGAAGTCTCACTTCCCCCCGGTCAAAAGGGCCATCTGAAAAAAGTGTAAAATCCAGAAAGGCAGGACAGGCCATGGAGAACTGGGAGCCTTGTTATGCTGATGGGCGGGATGTAAATTGCGAACAGACACTCGGGAAAAGTGTATGGTGTTTCCTGAAACATCTAAAAAACAAAGCAACAGAGCCTAGGGCACTTCCACTTATGGTCCTATAGCTTAGGGAAATTAAAATCAAAAAGACACAGCCA
Source organism: Globicephala melas (assembly GCF_963455315.2). Taxonomy (NCBI): domain Eukaryota; kingdom Metazoa; phylum Chordata; class Mammalia; order Artiodactyla; family Delphinidae; genus Globicephala; species Globicephala melas. Next base: position 169,314 of record NW_027207511.1, on the reverse strand, counting down.
CCCCAATGTTTGGGACGCCTCTGTTTACAAGAACCTCGTTTACCGTACAAGTTCAATATCACAGAAAGTGAAAAATGGATAAAGAACTTGTGGTACTTACGTACAATGCAGTATCACTCAGCAGTGAAATCTATGTCATCAGGCCCGTAGCAGCACAATGAGTGGATTCAGGTACGATGATTCTAACTGAAATAAGTCACACAGAAAAAGAAACATCATAAGATATCAGTAATACACGGAATGTAAACTTGGCTACACAGGAACTGAATTACAGAACAGAACAGGGTCTCAAATTTAGAAAACCAACTTATGCTTGTTTAAGGGTAAAGGTGAGTTGGGGTGCTGCATAAAACCAGAGATTGAAATGAGCACAGATAAAGTTCCTTAAGCCAAATATGGAATAGACAAGAGCTACTCCTTGCTCAACGAAATGGACTCAACACCGCATATTAAACGCCTAAGAATGTACCTGACTCTTAAGTATCTTAAAACCTATGGATTGCTATGTCTCCGAAAGAGAATCAAGCATGTGTACAGGGACATAAACGCAGCAGTGATAGGATTGGAGAGGTTCGGTGAGCAAATGAAGACCCTTTGAAGTCATATTGCATGGTACCCATTCCACGGGTTTCAACTACCCAGGTTTAAGGTATTCTTCCTTCAGCTAAAACATGCATGTGGAACCTAGAGTATGATCAACCATGTGATCGGGAGACGTGTTCAAATATGTCTCAGTTTTCGTACCCTGGTACTCGGGTGCAACATTCCAGACGCTTTACTAACACTCTCCCGACTTGGAGAGTCAGTCCCTTTAACCTCCTGTTTGGCCCAGTTTGCAATTTCTGCGGAAGATGAACAGGAATAGCGAGAACCAATGAGAGACTAGCTGGAGGTGTCTGGACGGGCAAATTTAACTCTCATTTCCCACCAGGAAGAGGAAATAACCAAAGGCTCAGCGTGCCGTGCCGGAACCAGATTAGGGCCTGAAGCCATCCTGCGGTGTTGCGGCCAGCTCACAAGAAAACGAGTTGAAGAAAGGAGCTCAGGGGCACTGTAATTCACAAACCTGCAGAGTTATAAATGACAGCTATCGTCCAAAAATATACTGAAGTAAGGCTGCCAAGAGGACTTGAAAGCGGGGCAGAATTGCAGGAAACCGATTTCAGGAGGTAGACTGGAATTGCATTGAAAGCATAGGAAAAGAGGCAGAACGTCCACAATGATGCACTTGGCCAAAAAGGGCGTATGCGTTTTTTCCTGAATATATTCAGGAAAAAACGCATACGCCCTTTTTGGCCAACCAAGCAAGCTTGCAAAGGAAATCTGCACTACAATGAAGTCTCACTTCCCCCCAGTCAAAAGGGCCATCTGAAAAAAGTGTAAAATCCAGAAAGGCAGGACAGGCCATGGAGAACTGGGAGCCTTGTTATGCTGATGGGCGGGATGTAAACTGCCAACAGACACTCGGGAGAAGTGTATGGTGTTTCCTGAAACATCTAAAAAACAAAGCAACAGAGCCTAGGGCACTTCCACTTATGGTCCTATAGCTTAGGGAAATTAAAATCAAAAAGATACAGCCACCCCAATGTTTGGGACGCCTCTGTTTACAAGAACCTCGTTTACCGTACAAGTTCAATATCACAGAAAGTGAAAAATGGATAAAGAACTTGTGGTACTTACGTACAATGCAGTATCACTCAGCAGTGAAATCTATGCCATCAGGCCCGTAGCAGCACAATGAGTGGATTCAGGTACGATGATTCTAACTGAAATAAGTCACACAGAAAAAGAAACATCATAAGATATCAGTAATACACGGAATGTAAACTTGGCTACACAGGAACTGAATTACAGAACAGAACAGGGTCTCAAATTTAGAAAACCAACTTATGCTTGTTTAAGGGTAAAGGTGAGTTGGGGTGCTGCATAAAACCAGAGATTGAAATGAGCACAGATAAAGTTCCTTAAGCCAAATATGGAATAGACAAGAGCTACTCCTTGCTCAACGAAATGGACTCAACACCGCATATTAAACGCCTAAGAATGTACCTGACTCTTAAGTATCTTAAAACCTATGGATTGCTATGTCTCCGAAAGAGAATCAAGCATGTGTACAGGGACATAAACGCAGCAGTGATAGGATTGGAGAGGTTCGGTGAGCAAATGAAGACCCTTTGAAGTCATATTGCATGGTACCCATTCCACGGGTTTCAACTACCCAGGTTTAAGGTATTCTTCCTTCAGCTAAAACATGCATGTGGAACCTAGAGTATGATCAACCATGTGATCGGGAGACGTGTTCAAATATGTCTCAGTTTTCGTACCCTGGTACTCGGGTGCAACATTCCAGACGCTTTACTAACACTCTCCCCACTTGGAGAGTCAGTCCCTTTAACCTCCTGTTTGGCCCAGTTTGCAATTTCTGCGGAAGATGAACAGGAATAGCGAGAACCAATGAGAGACTAGCTGGAGGTGTCTGGACGGGCAAATTTAACTCTCATTTCCCACCAGGAAGAGGAAATAACCAAAGGCTCAGCGTGCCGTGCCGGAACCAGATTAGGGCCTGAAGCCATCCTGCGGTGTTGCGGCCAGCTCACAAGAAAACGAGTTGAAGAAAGGAGCTCAGGGGCACTGTAATTCACAAACCTGCAGAGTTATAAATGACAACTATCGTCCAAAAATATACTGAAGTAAGGCTGCCAAGAGGACTTGAAAGCGGGGCAGAATTGCAGGAAACCGATTTCAGGAGGTAGACTGGAATTGCATTGAAAGCATAGGAAAAGAGGCAGAACGTCCACAATGATGCACTTGGCCAAAAAGGGCGTATGCGTTTTTTCCTGAATATATTCAGGAAAAAACGCATACGCCCTTTTTGGCCAACCAAGCAAGCTTGCAAAGGAAATCTGCACTACAATGAAGTCTCACCTCCCCCCGGTCAAAAGGGCCATCTGAAAAAAGTGTAAAATCCAGAAAGGCAGGACAGGCCATGGAGAACTGGGAGCCTTGTTATGCTGATGGGCGGGATGTAAACTGCCAACAGACACTCGGGAGAAGTGTATGGTGTTTCCTGAAACATCTAAAAAACAAAGCAACAGAGCCTAGGGCACTTCCACTTATGGTCCTATAGCTTAGGGAAATTAAAATCAAAAAGATACAGCCACCCCAATGTTTGGGACGCCTCTGTTTACAAGAACCTCGTTTACCGTACAAGTTCAATATCACAGAAAGTGAAAAATGGATAAAGAACTTGTGGTACTTACGTACAATGCAGTATCACTCAGCAGTGAAATCTATGTCATCAGGCCCGTAGCAGCACAATGAGTGGATTCAGGTACGATGATTCTAACTGAAATAAGTCACACAGAAAAAGAAACATCATAAGATATCAGTAATACACGGAATGTAAACTTGGCTACACAGGAACTGAATTACAGAACAGAACAGGGTCTCAAATTTAGAAAACCAACTTATGCTTGTTTAAGGGTAAAGGTGAGTTGGGGTGCTGCATAAAACCAGAGATTGAAATGAGCACAGATAAAGTTCCTTAAGCCAAATATGGAATAGACAAGAGCTACTCCTTGCTCAACGAAATGGACTCAACACCGCATATTAAACGCCTAAGAATGTACCTGACTCTTAAGTATCTTAAAACCTATGGATTGCTATGTCTCCGAAAGAGAATCAAGCATGTGTACAGGGACATAAACGCAGCAGTGATAGGATTGGAGAGGTTCCGTGAGCAAATGAAGACCCTTTGAAGTCATATTGCATGGTACCCATTCCACGGGTTTCAACTACCCAGGTTTAAGGTATTCTTCCTTCAGCTAAAACATGCATGTGGAACCTAGAGTATGATCAACCATGTGATCGGGAGACGTGTTCAAATATGTCTCAGTTTTCGTACCCTGGTACTCGGGTGCAACATTCCAGACGCTTTACTAACACTCTCCCGACTTGGAGAGTCAGTCCCTTTAACCTCCTGTTTGGCCCAGTTTGCAATTTCTGCGGAAGATGAACAGGAATAGCGAGAACCAATGAGAGACTAGCTGGAGGTGTCTGGACGGGCAAATTTAACTCTCATTTCCCACCAGGAAGAGGAAATAACCAAAGGCTCAGCGTGCCGTGCCGGAACCAGATTAGGGCCTGAAGCCATCCTGCGGTGTTGCGGCCAGCTCACAAGAAAACGAGTTGAAGAAAGGAGCTCAGGGGCACTGTAATTCACAAACCTGCAGAGTTATAAATGACAACTATCGTCCAAAAATATACTGAAGTAAGGCTGCCAAGAGGACTTGAAAGCGGGGCAGAATTGCAGGAAACCGATTTCAGGAGGTAGACTGGAATTGCATTGAAAGCATAGGAAAAGAGGCAGAACGTCCACAATGATGCACTTGGCCAAAAAGGGCGTATGCGTTTTTTCCTGAATATATTCAGGAAAAAACGCATACGCCCTTTTTGGCCAACCAAGCAAGCTTGCAAACGAAATCTGCACTACAATGAAGTCTCACCTCCCCCCGGTCAAAAGGGCCATCTGAAAAAAGTGTAAAATCCAGAAAGGCAGGACAGGCCATGGAGAACTGGGAGCCTTGTTATGCTGATGGGCGGGATGTAAACTGCCAACAGACACTCGGGAGAAGTGTATGGTGTTTCCTGAAACATCTAAAAAACAAAGCAACAGAGCCTAGGGCACTTCCACTTATGGTCCTATAGCTTAGGGAAATTAAAATCAAAAAGACACAGCCACCCCAATGTTTGGGACGCCTCTGTTTACAAGAACCTCGTTTACCGTACAAGTTCAATATCACAGAAAGTGAAAAATGGATAAAGAACTTGTGGTACTTACGTACAATGCAGTATCACTCAGCAGTGAAATCTATGTCATCAGGCCCGTAGCAGCACAATGAGTGGATTCAGGTACGATGATTCTAACTGAAATAAGTCACACAGAAAAAGAAACATCATAAGATATCAGTAATACACGGAATGTAAACTTGGCTACACAGGAACTGAATTACAGAACAGAACAGGGTCTCAAATTTAGAAAACCAACTTATGCTTGTTTAAGGGTAAAGGTGAGTTGGGGTGCTGCATAAAACCAGAGATTGAAATGAGCACAGATAAAGTTCCTTAAGCCAAATATGGAATAGACAAGAGCTACTCCTTGCTCAACGAAATGGACTCAACACCGCATATTAAACGCCTAAGAATGTACCTGACTCTTAAGTATCTTAAAACGTATGGATTGCTATGTCTCCGAAAGAGAATCAAGCATGTGTACAGGGACATAAACGCAGCAGTGATAGGATTGGAGAGGTTCGGTGAGCAAATGAAGACCCTTTGAAGTCATATTGCATGGTACCCATTCCACGGGTTTCAACTACCCAGGTTTAAGGTATTCTTCCTTCAGCTAAAACATGCATGTGGAACCTAGAGTATGATCAACCATGTGATCGGGAGACGTGTTCAAATATGTCTCAGTTTTCGTACCCTGGTACTCGGGTGCAACATTCCAGACGCTTTACTAACACTCTCCCGACTTGGAGAGTCAGTCCCTTTAACCTCCTGTTTGGCCCAGTTTGCAATTTCTGCGGAAGATGAACAGGAATAGTGAGAACCAATGAGAGACTAGCTGGAGGTGTCTGGACGGGCAAATTTAACTCTCATTTCCCACCAGGAAGAGGAAATAACCAAAGGCTCAGCGTGCCGTGCCGGAACCAGATTAGGGCCTGAAGCCATCCTGCGGTGTTGCGGCCAGCTCACAAGAAAACGAGTTGAAGAAAGGAGCTCAGGGGCACTGTAATTCACAAACCTGCAGAGTTATAAATGACAACTATCGTCCAAAAATATACTGAAGTAAGGCTGCCAAGAGCACTTGAAAGCGGGGCAGAATTGCAGGAAACCGATTTCAGGAGGTAGACTGGAATTGCATTGAAAGCATAGGAAAAGAGGCAGAACGTCCACAATGATGCACTTGGCCAAAAAGGGCGTATGCGTTTTTTCCTGAATATATTCAGGAAAAAACGCATACGCCCTTTTTGGCCAACCAAGCAAGCTTGCAAAGGAAATCTGCACTACAATGAAGTCTCACTTCCCCCCGGTCAAAAGGGCCATCTGAAAAAAGTGTAAAATCCAGAAAGGCAGGACAGGCCATGGAGAACTGGGAGCCTTGTTATGCTGATGGGCGGGATGTAAATTGCCAACAGACACTCGGGAAAAGTGTATGGTGTTTCCTGAAACATCTAAAAAACAAAGCAACAGAGCCTAGGGCACTTCCACTTATGGTCCTATAGCTTAGGGAAATTAAAATCAAAAAGACACAGCCACCCCAATGTTTGGGACGCCTCTGTTTACAAGAACCTCGTTTACCGTACAAGTTCAATATCACAGAAAGTGAAAAATGGATAAAGAACTTGTGGTACTTACGTACAATGCAGTATCACTCAGCAGTGAAATCTATGTCATCAGGCCCGTAGCAGCACAATGAGTGGATTCAGGTACGATGATTCTAACTGAAATAAGTCACACAGAAAAAGAAACATCATAAGATATCAGTAATACACGGAATGTAAACTTGGCTACACAGGAACTGAATTACAGAACAGAACAGGGTCTCAAATTTAGAAAACCAACTTATGCTTGTTTAAGGGTAAAGGTGAGTTGGGGTGCTGCATAAAACCAGAGATTGAAATGAGCACAGATAAAGTTCCTTAAGCCAAATATGGAATAGACAAGAGCTACTCCTTGCTCAACGAAATGGACTCAACACCGCATATTAAACGCCTAAGAATGTACCTGACTCTTAAGTATCTTAAAACGTATGGATTGCTATGTCTCCGAAAGAGAATCAAGCATGTGTACAGGGACATAAACGCAGCAGTGATAGGATTGGAGAGGTTCGGTGAGCAAATGAAGACCCTTTGAAGTCATATTGCATGGTACCCATTCCACGGGTTTCAACTACCCAGGTTTAAGGTATTCTTCCTTCAGCTAAAACATGCATGTGGAACCTAGAGTATGATCAACCATGTGATCGGGAGACGTGTTCAAATATGTCTCAGTTTTCGTACCCTGGTACTCGGGTGCAACATTCCAGACGCTTTACTAACACTCTCCCGACTTGGAGAGTCAGTCCCTTTAACCTCCTGTTTGGCCCAGTTTGCAATTTCTGCGGAAGATGAACAGGAATAGCGAGAACCAATGAGAGACTAGCTGGAGGTGTCTGGACGGGCAAATTTAACTCTCATTTCCCACCAGGAAGAGGAAATAACCAAAGGCTCAGCGTGCCGTGCCGGAACCAGATTAGGGCCTGAAGCCATCCTGCGGTGTTGCGGCCAGCTCACAAGAAAACGAGTTGAAGAAAGGAGCTCAGGGGCACTGTAATTCACAAACCTGCAGAGTTATAAATGACAGCTATCGTCCAAAAATATACTGAAGTAAGGCTGCCAAGAGGACTTGAAAGCGGGGCAGAATTGCAGGAAACCGATTTCAGGAGGTAGACTGGAATTGCATTGAAAGCATAGGAAAAGAGGCAGAACGTCCACAATGATGCACTTGGCCAAAAAGGGCGTATGCGTTTTTTCCTGAATATATTCAGGAAAAAACGCATACGCCCTTTTTGGCCAACCAAGCAAGCTTGCAAAGGAAATCTGCACTACAATGAAGTCTCACTTCCCCCCGGTCAAAAGGGCCATCTGAAAAAAGTGTAAAATCCAGAAAGGCAGGACAGGCCATGGAGAACTGGGAGCCTTGTTATGCTGATGGGCGGGATGTAAACTGCCAACAGACACTCGGGAGAAGTGTATGGTGTTTCCTGAAACATCTAAAAAACAAAGCAACAGAGCCTAGGGCACTTCCACTTATGGTCCTATAGCTTAGGGAAATTAAAATCAAAAAGATACAGCCACCCCAATGTTTGGGACGCCTCTGTTTACAAGAACCTCGTTTACCGTACAAGTTCAATATCACAGAAAGTGAAAAATGGATAAAGAACTTGTGGTACTTACGTACAATGCAGTATCACTCAGCAGTGAATTCTATGCCATCAGGCCCGTAGCAGCACAATGAGTGCATTCAGGTATGATGATTCTAACTGAAATAAGTCACACAGAAAAAGAAACATCATAAGATATCAGTAATACACGGAATGTAAACTTGGCTACACAGGAACTGAATTACAGAACAGAACAGGGTCTCAAATTTAGAAAACCAACTTATGCTTGTTTAAGGGTAAAGGTGAGTTGGGGTGCTGCATAAAACCAGAGATTGAAATGAGCACAGATAAAGTTCCTTAAGCCAAATATGGAATAGACAAGAGCTACTCCTTGCTCAACGAAATGGACTCAAAACCGCATATTAAACGCCTAAGAATGTACCTGACTCTTAAGTATCTTAAAACCTATGGATTGCTATGTCTCCGAAAGAGAATCAAACATGTGTACAGGGACATAAATGCAGCAGTGATAGGATTGGAGAGGTTCGGTGAGCAAATGAAGACCCTTTGAAGTCATATTGCATGGTACCCATTCCACGGGTTTCAACTACCCAGGTTTAAGGTATTCTTCCTTCAGCTAAAACATGCATGTGGAACCTAGAGTATGATCAACCATGTGATCGGGAGACGTGTTCAAATATGTCTCAGTTTTCGCACCCTGGTACTCGGGTGCAACATTCCAGACGCTTTACTAACACTCTCCCCACTTGGAGAGTCAGTCCCTTTAACCTCCTGTTTGGCCCAGTTTGCAATTTCTGCGGAAGATGAACAGGAATAGCGAGAACCAATGAGAGACTAGCTGGAGGTGTCTGGACGGGCAAATTTAACTCTCATTTCCCACCAGGAAGAGGAAATAACCAAAGGCTCAGCGTGCCGTGCCGGAACCAGATTAGGGCCTGAAGCCATCCTGCGGTGTTGCGGCCAGCTCACAAGAAAACGAGTTGAAGAAAGGAGCTCAGGGGCACTGTAATTCACAAACCTGCAGAGTTATAAATGACAACTATCGTCCAAAAATATACTGAAGTAAGGCTGCCAAGAGGACTTGAAAGCGGGGCAGAATTGCAGGAAACCGATTTCAGGAGGTAGACTGGAATTGCATTGAAAGCATAGGAAAAGAGGCAGAACGTCCACAATGATGCACTTGGCCAAAAAGGGCGTATGCGTTTTTTCCTGAATATATTCAGGAAAAAACGCATACGCCCTTTTTGGCCAACCAAGCAAGCTTGCAAAGGAAATCTGCACTACAATGAAGTCTCACCTCCCCCCGGTCAAAAGTGCCATCTGAAAAAAGTGTAAAATCCAGAAAGGCAGGACAGGCCATGGAGAACTGGGAGCCTTGTTATGCTGATGGGCGGGATGTAAACTGCCAACAGACACTCGGGAGAAGTGTATGGTGTTTCCTGAAACATCTAAAAAACAAAGCAACAGAGCCTAGGGCACTTCCACTTATGGTCCTATAGATTAGGGAAATTAAAATCAAAAAGATACAGCCACCCCAATGTTTGGGACGCCTCTGTTTACAAGAACCTCGTTTACCGTACAAGTTCAATATCACAGAAAGTGAAAAATGGATAAAGAACTTGTGGTACTTACGTACAATGCAGTATCACTCAGCAGTGAAATCTATGCCATCAGGCCCGTAGCAGCACAATGAGTGGATTCAGGTACGATGATTCTAACTGAAATAAGTCACACAGAAAAAGAAACATCATAAGATATCAGTAATACACGGAATGTAAACTTGGCTACACAGGAACTGAATTACAGAACAGAACAGGGTCTCAAATTTAGAAAACCAACTTATGCTTGTTTAAGGGTAAAGGTGAGTTGGGGTGCTGCATAAAACCAGAGATTGAAATGAGCACAGATAAAGTTCCTTAAGCCAAATATGGAATAGACAAGAGCTACTCCTTGCTCAACGAAATGGACTCAACACCGCATATTAAACGCCTAAGAATGTACCTGACTCTTAAGTATCTTAAAACCTATGGATTGCTATGTCTCCGAAAGAGAATCAAGCATGTGTACAGGGACATAAACGCAGCAGTGATAGGATTGGAGAGGTTCGGTGAGCAAATGAAGACCCTTTGAAGTCATATTGCATGGTACCCATTCCACGGGTTTCAACTACCCAGGTTTAAGGTATTCTTCCTTCAGCTAAAACATGCATGTGGAACCTAGAGTATGATCAACCATGTGATCGGGAGACGTGTTCAAATATGTCTCAGTTTTCGTACCCTGGTACTCGGGTGCAACATTCCAGACGCTTTACTAACACTCTCCCCACTTGGAGAGTCAGTCCCTTTAACCTCCTGTTTGGCCCAGTTTGCAATTTCTGCGGAAGATGAACAGGAATAGCGAGAACCAATGAGAGACTAGCTGGAGGTGTCTGGACGGGCAAATTTAACTCTCATTTCCCACCAGGAAGAGGAAATAACCAAAGGCTCAGCGTGCCGTGCCGGAACCAGATTAGGGCCTGAAGCCATCCTGCGGTGTTGCGGCCAGCTCACAAGAAAACGAGTTGAAGAAAGGAGCTCAGGGGCACTGTAATTCACAAACCTGCAGAGTTATAAATGACAACTATCGTCCAAAAATATACTGAAGTAAGGCTGCCAAGAGGACTTGAAAGCGGGGCAGAATTGCAGGAAACCGATTTCAGGAGGTAGACTGGAATTGCATTGAAAGCATAGGAAAAGAGGCAGAACGTCCACAATGATGCACTTGGCCAAAAAGGGCGTATGCGTTTTTTCCTGAATATATTCAGGAAAAAACGCATACGCCCTTTTTGGCCAACCAAGCAAGCTTGCAAAGGAAATCTGCACTACAATGAAGTCTCACCTCCCCCCGGTCAAAAGGGCCATCTGAAAAAAGTGTAAAATCCAGAAAGGCAGGACAGGCCATGGAGAACTGGGAGCCTTGTTATGCTGATGGGCGGGATGTAAACTGCCAACAGACACTCGGGAGAAGTGTATGGTGTTTCCTGAAACATCTAAAAAACAAAGCAACAGAGCCTAGGGCACTTCCACTTATGGTCCTATAGCTTAGGGAAATTAAAATCAAAAAGATACAGCCACCCCAATGTTTGGGACGCCTCTGTTTACAAGAACCTCGTTTACCGTACAAGTTCAATATCACAGAAAGTGAAAAATGGATAAAGAACTTGTGGTACTTACGTACAATGCAGTATCACTCAGCAGTGAAATCTATGCCATCAGGCCCGTAGCAGCACAATGAGTGGATTCAGGTACGATGATTCTAACTGAAATAAGTCACACAGAAAAAGAAACATCATAAGATATCAGTAATACACGGAATGTAAACTTGGCTACACAGGAACTGAATTACAGAACAGAACAGGGTCTCAAATTTAGAAAACCAACTTATGCTTGTTTAAGGGTAAAGGTGAGTTGGGGTGCTGCATAAAACCAGAGATTGAAATGAGCACAGATAAAGTTCCTTAAGCCAAATATGGAATAGACAAGAGCTACTCCTTGCTCAACGAAATGGACTCAACACCGCATATTAAACGCCTAAGAATGTACCTGACTCTTAAGTATCTTAAAACCTATGGATTGCTATGTCTCCGAAAGAGAATCAAGCATGTGTACAGGGACATAAACGCAGCAGTGATAGGATTGGAGAGGTTCCGTGAGCAAATGAAGACCCTTTGAAGTCATATTGCATGGTACCCATTCCACGGGTTTCAACTACCCAGGTTTAAGGTATTCTTCCTTCAGCTAAAACATGCATGTGGAACCTAGAGTATGATCAACCATGTGATCGGGAGACGTGTTCAAATATGTCTCAGTTTTCGTACCCTGGTACTCGGGTGCAACATTCCAGACGCTTTACTAACACTCTCCCGACTTGGAGAGTCAGTCCCTTTAACCTCCTGTTTGGCCCAGTTTGCAATTTCTGCGGAAGATGAACAGGAATAGCGAGAACCAATGAGAGACTAGCTGGAGGTGTCTGGACGGGCAAATTTAACTCTCATTTCCCACCAGGAAGAGGAAATAACCAAAGGCTCAGCGTGCCGTGCCGGAACCAGATTAGGGCCTGAAGCCATCCTGCGGTGTTGCGGCCAGCTCACAAGAAAACGAGTTGAAGAAAGGAGCTCAGGGGCACTGTAATTCACAAACCTGCAGAGTTATAAATGACAACTATCGTCCAAAAATATACTGAAGTAAGGCTGCCAAGAGGACTTGAAAGCGGGGCAGAATTGCAGGAAACCGATTTCAGGAGGTAGACTGGAATTGCATTGAAAGCATAGGAAAAGAGGCAGAACGTCCACAATGATGCACTTGGCCAAAAAGGGCGTATGCGTTTTTTCCTGAATATATTCAGGAAAAAACGCATACGCCCTTTTTGGCCAACCAAGCAAGCTTGCAAAGGAAATCTGCACTACAATGAAGTCTCACCTCCCCCCGGTCAAAAGGGCCATCTGAAAAAAGTGTAAAATCCAGAAAGGCAGGACAGGCCATGGAGAACTGGGAGCCTTGTTATGCTGATGGGCGGGATGTAAACTGCCAACAGACACTCGGGAGAAGTGTATGGTGTTTCCTGAAACATCTAAAAAACAAAGCAACAGAGCCTAGGGCACTTCCACTTATGGTCCTATAGCTTAGGGAAATTAAAATCAAAAAGACACAGCCACCACAATGTTTGGGACGCCTCTGTTTACAAGAACCTCGTTTACCGTACAAGTTCAATATCACAGAAAGTGAAAAATGGATAAAGAACTTGTGGTACTTACGTACAATGCAGTATCACTCAGCAGTGAAATCTATGTCATCAGGCCCGTAGCAGCACAATGAGTGGATTCAGGTACGATGATTCTAACTGAAATAAGTCACACAGAAAAAGAAACATCATAAGATATCAGTAATACACGGAATGTAAACTTGGCTACACAGGAACTGAATTACAGAACAGAACAGGGTCTCAAATTTAGAAAACCAACTTATGCTTGTTTAAGGGTAAAGGTGAGTTGGGGTGCTGCATAAAACCAGAGATTGAAATGAGCACAGATAAAGTTCCTTAAGCCAAATATGGAATAGACAAGAGCTACTCCTTGCTCAACGAAATGGACTCAACACCGCATATTAAACGCCTAAGAATGTACCTGACTCTTAAGTATCTTAAAACGTATGGATTGCTATGTCTCCGAAAGAGAATCAAGCATGTGTACAGGGACATAAACGCAGCAGTGATAGGATTGGAGAGGTTCGGTGAGCAAATGAAGACCCTTTGAAGTCATATTGCATGGTACCCATTCCACGGGTTTCAACTACCCAGGTTTAAGGTATTCTTCCTTCAGCTAAAACATGCATGTGGAACCTAGAGTATGATCAACCATGTGATCGGGAGACGTGTTCAAATATGTCTCAGTTTTCGTACCCTGGTACTCGGGTGCAACATTCCAGACGCTTTACTAACACTCTCCCGACTTGGAGAGTCAGTCCCTTTAACCTCCTGTTTGGCCCAGTTTGCAATTTCTGCGGAAGATGAACAGGAATAGTGAGAACCAATGAGAGACTAGCTGGAGGTGTCTGGACGGGCAAATTTAACTCTCATTTCCCACCAGGAAGAGGAAATAACCAAAGGCTCAGCGTGCCGTGCCGGAACCAGATTAGGGCCTGAAGCCATCCTGCGGTGTTGCGGCCAGCTCACAAGAAAACGAGTTGAAGAAAGGAGCTCAGGGGCACTGTAATTCACAAACCTGCAGAGTTATAAATGACAACTATCGTCCAAAAATATACTGAAGTAAGGCTGCCAAGAGCACTTGAAAGCGGGGCAGAATTGCAGGAAACCGATTTCAGGAGGTAGACTGGAATTGCATTGAAAGCATAGGAAAAGAGGCAGAACGTCCACAATGATGCACTTGGCCAAAAAGGGCGTATGCGTTTTTTCCTGAATATATTCAGGAAAAAACGCATACGCCCTTTTTGGCCAACCAAGCAAGCTTGCAAAGGAAATCTGCACTACAATGAAGTCTCACTTCCCCCCGGTCAAAAGGGCCATCTGAAAAAAGTGTAAAATCCAGAAAGGCAGGACAGGCCATGGAGAACTGGGAGCCTTGTTATGCTGATGGGCGGGATGTAAATTGCCAACAGACACTCGGGAAAAGTGTATGGTGTTTCCTGAAACATCTAAAAAACAAAGCAACAGAGCCTAGGGCACTTCCACTTATGGTCCTATAGCTTAGGGAAATTAAAATCAAAAAGACACAGCCACCCCAATGTTTGGGACGCCTCTGTTTACAAGAACCTCGTTTACCGTACAAGTTCAATATCACAGAAAGTGAAAAATGGATAAAGAACTTGTGGTACTTACGTACAATGCAGTATCACTCAGCAGTGAAATCTATGTCATCAGGCCCGTAGCAGCACAATGAGTGGATTCAGGTACGATGATTCTAACTGAAATAAGTCACACAGAAAAAGAAACATCATAAGATATCAGTAATACACGGAATGTAAACTTGGCTACACAGGAACTGAATTACAGAACAGAACAGGGTCTCAAATTTAGAAAACCAACTTATGCTTGTTTAAGGGTAAAGGTGAGTTGGGGTGCTGCATAAAACCAGAGATTGAAATGAGCACAGATAAAGTTCCTTAAGCCAAATATGGAATAGACAAGAGCTACTCCTTGCTCAACGAAATGGACTCAACACCGCATATTAAACGCCTAAGAATGTACCTGACTCTTAAGTATCTTAAAACGTATGGATTGCTATGTCTCCGAAAGAGAATCAAGCATGTGTACAGGGACATAAACGCAGCAGTGATAGGATTGGAGAGGTTCGGTGAGCAAATGAAGACCCTTTGAAGTCATATTGCATGGTACCCATTCCACGGGTTTCAACTACCCAGGTTTAAGGTATTCTTCCTTCAGCTAAAACATGCATGTGGAACCTAGAGTATGATCAACCATGTGATCGGGAGACGTGTTCAAATATGTCTCAGTTTTCGTACCCTGGTACTCGGGTGCAACATTCCAGACGCTTTACTAACACTCTCCCGACTTGGAGAGTCAGTCCCTTTAACCTCCTGTTTGGCCCAGTTTGCAATTTCTGCGGAAGATGAACAGGAATAGCGAGAACCAATGAGAGACTAGCTGGAGGTGTCTGGACGGGCAAATTTAACTCTCATTTCCCACCAGGAAGAGGAAATAACCAAAGGCTCAGCGTGCCGTGCCGGAACCAGATTAGGGCCTGAAGCCATCCTGCGGTGTTGCGGCCAGCTCACAAGAAAACGAGTTGAAGAAAGGAGCTCAGGGGCACTGTAATTCACAAACCTGCAGAGTTATAAATGACAGCTATCGTCCAAAAATATACTGAAGTAAGGCTGCCAAGAGGACTTGAAAGCGGGGCAGAATTGCAGGAAACCGATTTCAGGAGGTAGACTGGAATTGCATTGAAAGCATAGGAAAAGAGGCAGAACGTCCACAATGATGCACTTGGCCAAAAAGGGCGTATGCGTTTTTTCCTGAATATATTCAGGAAAAAACGCATACGCCCTTTTTGGCCAACCAAGCAAGCTTGCAAAGGAAATCTGCACTACAATGAAGTCTCACTTCCCCCCGGTCAAAAGGGCCATCTGAAAAAAGTGTAAAATCCAGAAAGGCAGGACAGGCCATGGAGAACTGGGAGCCTTGTTATGCTGATGGGCGGGATGTAAACTGCCAACAGACACTCGGGAGAAGTGTATGGTGTTTCCTGAAACATCTAAAAAACAAAGCAACAGAGCCTAGGGCACTTCCACTTATGGTCCTATAGCTTAGGGAAATTAAAATCAAAAAGATACAGCCACCCCAATGTTTGGGACGCCTCTGTTTACAAGAACCTCGTTTACCGTACAAGTTCAATATCACAGAAAGTGAAAAATGGATAAAGAACTTGTGGTACTTACGTACAATGCAGTATCACTCAGCAGTGAATTCTATGCCATCAGGCCCGTAGCAGCACAATGAGTGCATTCAGGTATGATGATTCTAACTGAAATAAGTCACACAGAAAAAGAAACATCATAAGATATCAGTAATACACGGAATGTAAACTTGGCTACACAGGAACTGAATTACAGAACAGAACAGGGTCTCAAATTTAGAAAACCAACTTATGCTTGTTTAAGGGTAAAGGTGAGTTGGGGTGCTGCATAAAACCAGAGATTGAAATGAGCACAGATAAAGTTCCTTAAGCCAAATATGGAATAGACAAGAGCTACTCCTTGCTCAACGAAATGGACTCAACACCGCATATTAAACGCCTAAGAATGTACCTGACTCTTAAGTATCTTAAAACCTATGGATTGCTATGTCTCCGAAAGAGAATCAAACATGTGTACAGGGACATAAATGCAGCAGTGATAGGATTGGAGAGGTTCGGTGAGCAAATGAAGACCCTTTGAAGTCATATTGCATGGTACCCATTCCACGGGTTTCAACTACCCAGGTTTAAGGTATTCTTCCTTCAGCTAAAACATGCATGTGGAACCTAGAGTATGATCAACCATGTGATCGGGAGACGTGTTCAAATATGTCTCAGTTTTCGTACCCTGGTACTCGGGTGCAACATTCCAGACGCTTTACTAACACTCTCCCCACTTGGAGAGTCAGTCCCTTTAACCTCCTGTTTGGCCCAGTTTGCAATTTCTGCGGAAGATGAACAGGAATAGCGAGAACCAATGAGAGACTAGCTGGAGGTGTCTGGACGGGCAAATTTAACTCTCATTTCCCACCAGGAAGAGGAAATAACCAAAGGCTCAGCGTGCCGTGCCGGAACCAGATTAGGGCCTGAAGCCATCCTGCGGTGTTGCGGCCAGCTCACAAGAAAACGAGTTGAAGAAAGGAGCTCAGGGGCACTGTAATTCACAAACCTGCAGAGTTATAAATGACAACTATCGTCCAAAAATATACTGAAGTAAGGCTGCCAAGAGGACTTGAAAGCGGGGCAGAATTGCAGGAAACCGATTTCAGGAGGTAGACTGGAATTGCATTGAAAGCATAGGAAAAGAGGCAGAACGTCCACAATGATGCACTTGGCAAAAAAGGGCGTATGCGTTTTTTCCTGAATATATTCAGGAAAAAACGCATACGCCCTTTTTGGCCAACCAAGCAAGCTTGCAAAGGAAATCTGCACTACAATGAAGTCTCACCTCCCCCCGGTCAAAAGTGCCATCTGAAAAAAGTGTAAAATCCAGAAAGGCAGGACAGGCCATGGAGAACTGGGAGCCTTGTTATGCTGATGGGCGGGATGTAAACTGCCAACAGACACTCGGGAGAAGTGTATGGTGTTTCCTGAAACATCTAAAAAACAAAGCAACAGAGCCTAGGGCACTTCCACTTATGGTCCTATAGATTAGGGAAATTAAAATCAAAAAGATACAGCCACCCCAATGTTTGGGACGCCTCTGTTTACAAGAACCTCGTTTACCGTACAAGTTCAATATCACAGAAAGTGAAAAATGGATAAAGAACTTGTGGTACTTACGTACAATGCAGTATCACTCAGCAGTGAAATCTATGCCATCAGGCCCGTAGCAGCACAATGAGTGGATTCAGGTACGATGATTCTAACTGAAATAAGTCACACAGAAAAAGAAACATCATAAGATATCAGTAATACACGGAATGTAAACTTGGCTACACAGGAACTGAATTACAGAACAGAACAGGGTCTCAAATTTAGAAAACCAACTTATGCTTGTTTAAGGGTAAAGGTGAGTTGGGGTGCTGCATAAAACCAGAGATTGAAATGAGCACAGATAAAGTTCCTTAAGCCAAATATGGAATAGACAAGAGCTACTCCTTGCTCAACGAAATGGACTCAACACCGCATATTAAACGCCTAAGAATGTACCTGACTCTTAAGTATCTTAAAACCTATGGATTGCTATGTCTCCGAAAGAGAATCAAGCATGTGTACAGGGACATAAACGCAGCAGTGATAGGATTGGAGAGGTTCGGTGAGCAAATGAAGACCCTTTGAAGTCATATTGCATGGTACCCATTCCACGGGTTTCAACTACCCAGGTTTAAGGTATTCTTCCTTCAGCTAAAACATGCATGTGGAACCTAGAGTATGATCAACCATGTGATCGGGAGACGTGTTCAAATATGTCTCAGTTTTCGTACCCTGGTACTCGGGTGCAACATTCCAGACGCTTTACTAACACTCTCCCCACTTGGAGAGTCAGTCCCTTTAACCTCCTGTTTGGCCCAGTTTGCAATTTCTGCGGAAGATGAACAGGAATAGCGAGAACCAATGAGAGACTAGCTGGAGGTGTCTGGACGGGCAAATTTAACTCTCATTTCCCACCAGGAAGAGGAAATAACCAAAGGCTCAGCGTGCCGTGCCGGAACCAGATTAGGGCCTGAAGCCATCCTGCGGTGTTGCGGCCAGCTCACAAGAAAACGAGTTGAAGAAAGGAGCTCAGGGGCACTGTAATTCACAAACCTGCAGAGTTATAAATGACAACTATCGTCCAAAAATATACTGAAGTAAGGCTGCCAAGAGGACTTGAAAGCGGGGCAGAATTGCAGGAAACCGATTTCAGGAGGTAGACTGGAATTGCATTGAAAGCATAGGAAAAGAGGCAGAACGTCCACAATGATGCACTTGGCCAAAAAGGGCGTATGCGTTTTTTCCTGAATATATTCAGGAAAAAACGCATACGCCCTTTTTGGCCAACCAAGCAAGCTTGCAAAGGAAATCTGCACTACAATGAAGTCTCACCTCCCCCCGGTCAAAAGGGCCATCTGAAAAAAGTGTAAAATCCAGAAAGGCAGGACAGGCCATGGAGAACTGGGAGTCTTGTTATGCTGATGGGCGGGATGTAAACTGCCAACAGACACTCGGGAGAAGTGTATGGTGTTTCCTGAAACATCTAAAAAACAAAGCAACAGAGCCTAGGGCACTTCCACTTATGGTCCTATAGCTTAGGGAAATTAAAATCAAAAAGATACAGCCACCCCAATGTTTGGGACGCCTCTGTTTACAAGAACCTCGTTTACCGTACAAGTTCAATATCACAGAAAGTGAAAAATGGATAAAGAACTTGTGGTACTTACGTACAATGCAGTATCACTCAGCAGTGAAATCTATGCCATCAGGCCCGTAGCAGCACAATGAGTGGATTCAGTTACGATGATTCTAACTGAAATAAGTCACACAGAAAAAGAAACATCATAAGATATCAGTAATACACGGAATGTAAACTTGGCTACACAGGAACTGAATTACAGAACAGAACAGGGTCTCAAATTTAGAAAACCAACTTATGCTTGTTTAAGGGTAAAGGTGAGTTGGGGTGCTGCATAAAACCAGAGATTGAAATGAGCACAGATAAAGTTCCTTAAGCCAAATATGGAATAGACAAGAGCTACTCCTTGCTCAACGAAATGGACTCAACACCGCATATTAAACGCCTAAGAATGTACCTGACTCTTAAGTATCTTAAAACCTATGGATTGCTATGTCTCTGAAAGAGAATCAAGCATGTGTACAGGGACATAAACGCAGCAGTGATAGGATTGGAGAGGTTCGGTGAGCAAATGAAGACCCTTTGAAGTCATATTGCATGGTACCCATTCCACGGGTTTCAACTACCCAGGTTTAAGGTATTCTTCCTTCAGCTAAAACATGCATGTGGAACCTAGAGTATGATCAACCATGTGATCGGGAGACGTGTTCAAATATGTCTCAGTTTTCGTACCCTGGTACTCGGGTGCAACATTCCAGACGCTTTACTAACACTCTCCCGACTTGGAGAGTCAGTCCCTTTAACCTCCTGTTTGGCCCAGTTTGCAATTTCTGCGGAAGATGAACAGGAATAGCGAGAACCAATGAGAGACTAGCTGGAGGTGTCTGGACGGGCAAATTTAACTCTCATTTCCCACCAGGAAGAGGAAATAACCAAAGGCTCAGCGTGCCGTGCCGGAACCAGATTAGGGCCTGAAGCCATCCTGCGGTGTTGCGGCCAGCTCACAAGAAAACGAGTTGAAGAAAGGAGCTCAGGGGCACTGTAATTCACAAACCTGCAGAGTTATAAATGACAACTATCGTCCAAAAATATACTGAAGTAAGGCTGCCAAGAGGACTTGAAAGCGGGGCAGAATTGCAGGAAACCGATTTCAGGAGGTAGACTGGAATTGCATTGAAAGCATAGGAAAAGAGGCAGAACGTCCACAATGATGCACTTGGCCAAAAAGGGCGTATGCGTTTTTTCCTGAATATATTCAGGAAAAAACGCATACGCCCTTTTTGGCCAACCAAGCAAGCTTGCAAAGGAAATCTGCACTACAATGAAGTCTCACCTCCCCCCGGTCAAAAGGGCCATCTGAAAAAAGTGTAAAATCCAGAAAGGCAGGACAGGCCATGGAGAACTGGGAGCCTTGTTATGCTGATGGGCGGGATGTAAACTGCCAACAGACACTCGGGAGAAGTGTATGGTGTTTCCTGAAACATCTAAAAAACAAAGCAACAGAGCCTAGGGCACTTCCACTTATGGTCCTATAGCTTAGGGAAATTAAAATCAAAAAGATACAGCCACCCCAATGTTTGGGACGCCTCTGTTTACAAGAACCTCGTTTACCGTACAAGTTCAATATCACAGAAAGTGAAAAATGGATAAAGAACTTGTGGTACTTACGTACAATGCAGTATCACTCAGCAGTGAAATCTATGCCATCAGGCCCGTAGCAGCACAGTGAGTGGATTCAGGTACGATGATTCTAACTGAAATAAGTCACACAGAAAAAGAAACATCATAAGATATCAGTAATACACGGAATGTAAACTTGGCTACACAGGAACTGAATTACAGAACAGAACAGGGTCTCAAATTTAGAAAACCAACTTATGCTTGTTTAAGGGTAAAGGTGAGTTGGGGTGCTGCATAAAACCAGAGATTGAAATGAGCACAGATAAAGTTCCTTAAGCCAAATATGGAATAGACAAGAGCTACTCCTTGCTCAACGAAATGGACTCAACACCGCATATTAAACGCCTAAGAATGTACCTGACTCTTAAGTATCTTAAAACCTATGGATTGCTATGTCTCCGAAAGAGAATCAAGCATGTGTACAGGGACATAAACGCAGCAGTGATAGGATTGGAGAGGTTCGGTGAGCAAATGAAGACCCTTTGAAGTCATATTGCATGGTACCCATTCCACGGGTTTCAACTACCCAGGTTTAAGGTATTCTTCCTTCAGCTAAAACATGCATGTGGAACCTAGAGTATGATCAACCATGTGATCGGGAGACGTGTTCAAATATGTCTCAGTTTTCGTACCCTGGTACTCGGGTGCAACATTCCAGACGCTTTACTAACACTCTCCCGACTTGGAGAGTCAGTCCCTTTAACCTCCTGTTTGGCCCAGTTTGCAATTTCTGCGGAAGATGAACAGGAATAGCGAGAACCAATGAGAGACTAGCTGGAGGTGTCTGGACGGGCAAATTTAACTCTCATTTCCCACCAGGAAGAGGAAATAACCAAAGGCTCAGCGTGCCGTGCCGGAACCAGATTAGGGCCTGAAGCCATCCTGCGGTGTTGCGGCCAGCTCACAAGAAAACGAGTTGAAGAAAGGAGCTCAGGGGCACTGTAATTCACAAACCTGCAGAGTTATAAATGACAACTATCGTCCAAAAATATACTGAAGTAAGGCTGCCAAGAGGACTTGAAAGCGGGGCAGAATTGCAGGAAACCGATTTCAGGAGGTAGACTGGAATTGCATTGAAAGCATAGGAAAAGAGGCAGAACGTCCACAATGATGCACTTGGCCAAAAAGGGCGTATGCGTTTTTTCCTGAATATATTCAGGAAAAAACGCATACGCCCTTTTTGGCCAACCAAGCAAGCTTGCAAAGGAAATCTGCACTACAATGAAGTCTCACTTCCCCCCGGTCAAAAGGGCCATCTGAAAAAAGTGTAAAATCCAGAAAGGCAGGACAGGCCATGGAGAACTGGGAGCCTTGTTATGCTGATGGGCGGGATGTAAACTGCCAACAGACACTCGGGAGAAGTGTATGGTGTTTCCTGAAACATCTAAAAAACAAAGCAACAGAGCCTAGGGCACTTCCACTTATGGTCCTATAGCTTAGGGAAATTAAAATCAAAAAGATACAGCCACCCCAATGTTTGGGACGCCTCTGTTTACAAGAACCTCGTTTACCGTACAAGTTCAATATCACAGAAAGTGAAAAATGGATAAAGAACTTGTGGTACTTACGTACAATGCAGTATCACTCAGCAGTGAAATCTATGTCATCAGGCCCGTAGCAGCACAATGAGTGGATTCAGGTATGATGATTCTAACTGAAATAAGTCACACAGAAAAAGAAACATCATAAGATATCAGTAATACACGGAATGTAAACTTGGCTACACAGGAACTGAATTACAGAACAGAACAGGGTCTCAAATTTAGAAAACCAACTTATGCTTGTTTAAGGGTAAAGGTGAGTTGGGGTGCTGCGTAAAACCAGAGATTGAAATGAGCACAGATAAAGTTCCTTAAGCCAAATATGGAATAGACAAGAGCTACTCCTTGCTCAACGAAATGGACTCAACACCGCATATTAAACGCCTAAGAATGTACCTGACTCTTAAGTATCTTAAAACCTATGGATTGCTATGTCTCCGAAAGAGAATCAAGCATGTGTACAGGGACATAAACGCAGCAGTGATAGGATTGGAGAGGTTCGGTGAGCAAATGAAGACCCTTTGAAGTCATATTGCATGGTACCCATTCCACGGGTTTCAACTACCCAGGTTTAAGGTATTCTTCCTTCAGCTAAAACATGCATGTGGAACCTAGAGTATGATCAACCATGTGATCGGGAGACGTGTTCAAATATGTCTCAGTTTTCGTACCCTGGTACTCGGGTGCAACATTCCAGACGCTTTACTAACACTCTCCCCACTTGGAGAGTCAGTCCCTTTAACCTCCTGTTTGGCCCAGTTTGCAATTTCTGCGGAAGATGAACAGGAATAGCGAGAACCAATGAGAGACTAGCTGGAGGTGTCTGGACGGGCAAATTTAACTCTCATTTCCCACCAGGAAGAGGAAATAACCAAAGGCTCAGCGTGCCGTGCCGGAACCAGATTAGGGCCTGAAGCCATCCTGCGGTGTTGCGGCCAGCTCACAAGAAAACGAGTTGAAGAAAGGAGCTCAGGGGCACTGTAATTCACAAACCTGCAGAGTTATAAATGACAACTATCGTCCAAAAATATACTGAAGTAAGGCTGCCAAGAGGACTTGAAAGCGGGGCAGAATTGCAGGAAACCGATTTCAGGAGGTAGACTGGAATTGCATTGAAAGCATAGGAAAAGAGGCAGAACGTCCACAATGATGCACTTGGCCAAAAAGGGCGTATGCGTTTTTTCCTGAATATATTCAGGAAAAAACGCATACGCCCTTTTTGGCCAACCAAGCAAGCTTGCAAAGGAAATCTGCACTACAATGAAGTCTCACTTCCCCCCGGTCAAAAGGGCCATCTGAAAAAAGTGTAAAATCCAGAAAGGCAGGACAGGCCATGGAGAACTGGGAGCCTTGTTATGCTGATGGGCGGGATGTAAACTGCCAACAGACACTCGGGAGAAGTGTATGGTGTTTCCTGAAACATCTAAAAAACAAAGCAACAGAGCCTAGGGCACTTCCACTTATGGTCCTATAGCTTAGGGAAATTAAAATCAAAAAGATACAGCCACCCCAATGTTTGGGACGCCTCTGTTTACAAGAACCTCGTTTACCGTACAAGTTCAATATCACAGAAAGTGAAAAATGGATAAAGAACTTGTGGTACTTACGTACAATGCAGTATCACTCAGCAGTGAAATCTATGTCATCAGGCCCGTAGCAGCACAATGAGTGGATTCAGGTATGATGATTCTAACTGAAATAAGTCACACAGAAAAAGAAACATCATAAGATATCAGTAATACACGGAATGTAAACTTGGCTACACAGGAACTGAATTACAGAACAGAACAGGGTCTCAAATTTAGAAAACCAACTTATGCTTGTTTAAGGGTAAAGGTGAGTTGGGGTGCTGCGTAAAACCAGAGATTGAAATGAGCACAGATAAAGTTCCTTAAGCCAAATATGGAATAGACAAGAGCTACTCCTTGCTCAACGAAATGGACTCAACACCGCATATTAAACGCCTAAGAATGTACCTGACTCTTAAGTATCTTAAAACCTATGGATTGCTATGTCTCCGAAAGAGAATCAAGCATGTGTACAGGGACATAAACGCAGCAGTGATAGGATTGGAGAGGTTCGGTGAGCAAATGAAGACCCTTTGAAGTCATATTACATGGTACCCATTCCACGGGTTTCAACTACCCAGGTTTAAGGTATTCTTCCTTCAGCTAAAACATGCATGTGGAACCTAGAGTATGATCAACCATGTGATCGGGAGACGTGTTCAAATATGTCTCAGTTTTCGTACCCTGGTACTCGGGTGCAACATTCCAGACGCTTTACTAACACTCTCCCGACTTGGAGAGTCAGTCCCTTTAACCTCCTGTTTGGCCCAGTTTGCAATTTCTGCGGAAGATGAACAGGAATAGCGAGAACCAATGAGAGACTAGCTGGAGGTGTCTGGACGGGCAAATTTAACTCTCATTTCCCACCAGGAAGAGGAAATAACCAAAGGCTCAGCGTGCCGTGCCGGAACCAGATTAGGGCCTGAAGCCATCCTGCGGTGTTGCGGCCAGCTCACAAGAAAACGAGTTGAAGAAAGGAGCTCAGGGGCACTGTAATTCACAAACCTGCAGAGTTATAAATGACAACTATCGTCCAAAAATATACTGAAGTAAGGCTGCCAAGAGGACTTGAAAGCGGGGCAGAATTGCAGGAAACCGATTTCAGGAGGTAGACTGGAATTGCATTGAAAGCATAGGAAAAGAGGCAGAACGTCCACAATGATGCACTTGGCCAAAAAGGGCGTATGCGTTTTTTCCTGAATATATTCAGGAAAGAACGCATACGCCCTTTTTGGCCAACCAAGCAAGCTTGCAAAGGAAATCTGCACTACAATGAAGTCTCACTTCCCCCCGGTCAAAAGGGCCATCTGAAAAAAGTGTAAAATCCAGAAAGGCAGGACAGGCCATGGAGAACTGGGAGCCTTGTTATGCTGATGGGCGGGATGTAAATTGCCAACAGACACTCGGGAGAAGTGTATGGTGTTTCCTGAAACATCTAAAAAACAAAGAAACAGAGCCTAGGGCACTTCCACTTATGGTCCTATAGCTTAGGGAAATTAAAATCAAAAAGATACAGCCACCCCAATGTTTGGGACGCCTCTGTTTACAAGAACCTCGTTTACCGTACAAGTTCAATATCACAGAAAGTGAAAAATGGATAAAGAACTTGTGGTACTTACGTACAATGCAGTATCACTCAGCAGTGAAATCTATGTCATCAGGCCCGTAGCAGCACAATGAGTGGATTCAGGTACGATGATTCTAACTGAAATAAGTCACACAGAAAAAGAAACATCATAAGATATCAGTAATACACGGAATGTAAACTTGGCTACACAGGAACTGAATTACAGAACAGAACAGTGTCTCAAATTTAGAAAACCAACTTATGCTTGTTTAAGGGTAAAGGTGAGTTGGGGTGCTGCATAAAACCAGAGATTGAAATGAGCACAGATAAAGTTCCTTAAACCAAATATGGAATAGACAAGAGCTACTCCTTGCTCAACGAAATGGACTCAACACCGCATATTAAACGCCTAAGAATGTACCTGACTCTTAAGTATCTTAAAACCTATGGATTGCTATGTCTCCGAAAGAGAATCAAGCATGTGTACAGGGACATAAACGCAGCAGTGATAGGATTGGAGAGGTTCGGTGAGCAAATGAAGACCCTTTGAAGTCATATTGCATGGTACCCATTCCACGGGTTTCAACTACCCAGGTTTAAGGTATTCTTCCTTCAGCTAAAACATGCATGTGGAACCTAGAGTATGATCAACCATGTGATCGGGAGACGTGTTCAAATATGTCTCAGTTTTCGTACCCTGGTACTCGGGTGCAACATTCCAGACGCTTTACTAACACTCTCCCGACTTGGAGAGTCAGTCCCTTTAACCTCCTGTTTGGCCCAGTTTGCAATTTCTGCGGAAGATGAACAGGAATAGCGAGAACCAATGAGAGACTAGCTGGAGGTGTCTGGACGGGCAAATTTAACTCTCATTTCCCAACAGGAAGAGGAAATAACCAAAGGCTCAGCGTGCCGTGCCGGAACCAGATTAGGGCCTGAAGCCATCCTGTGGTGTTGCCGCCAGCTCACAAGAAAACGCGTTGAAGAAAGGAGCTCAGGGGCACTGTAATTCACAAACCTGCAGCGTTATAAATGACAACTATCGTCCAAAAATATACTGAAGTAAGGCTGCCAAGAGGACTTGAAAGCGGGGCAGAATTGCAGGAAACCGATTTCAGGAGGTAGACTGGAATTGCATTGAAAGCATAGGAAAAGAGGCAGAACGTCCACAATGATGCACTTGGCCAAAAAGGGCGTATGCGTTTTTTCCTGAATATATTCAGGAAAAAACGCATACGCCCTTTTTGGCCAACCAAGCAAGCTTGCAAAGGAAATCTGCACTACAATGAAGTCTCACTTCCCCCCGGTCAAAAGGGCCATCTGAAAAAAGTGTAAAATCCAGAAAGGCAGGACAGGCCATGGAGAACTGGGAGCCTTGTTATGCTGATGGGCGGGATGTAAATTGCCAACAGACACTCGGGAGAAGTGTATGGTGTTTCCTGAAACATCTAAAAAACAAAGCAACAGAGCCTAGGGCACTTCCACTTATGGTCCTATAGCTTAGGGAAATTAAAATCAAAAAGATACAGCCACCCCAATGTTTGGGACGCCTCTGTTTACAAGAACCTCGTTTACCGTACAAGTTCAATATCACAGAAAGTGAAAAATGGATAAAGAACTTGTGGTACTTACGTACAATGCAGTATCACTCAGCAGTGAAATCTATGCCATCAGGCCCGTAGCAGCACAATGAGTGGATTCAGGTACGATGATTCTAACTGAAATAAGTCACACAGAAAAAGAAACATCATAAGATATCAGTAATACACGGAATGTAAACTTGGCTACACAGGAACTGAATTACAGAACAGAACAGGGTCTCAAATTTAGAAAACCAACTTATGCTTGTTTAAGGGTAAAGGTGAGTTGGGGTGCTGCGTAAAACCAGAGATTGAAATGAGCACAGATAAAGTTCCTTAAGCCAAATATGGAATAGACAAGAGCTACTCCTTGCTCAACGAAATGGACTCAACACCGCATATTAAACGCCTAAGAATGTACCTGACTCTTAAGTATCTTAAAACCTATGGATTGCTATGTCTCCGAAAGAGAATCAAGCATGTGTACAGGGACATAAACGCAGCAGTGATAGGATTGGAGAGGTTCGGTGAGCAAATGAAGACCCTTTGAAGTCATATTGCATGGTACCCATTCCACGGGTTTCAACTACCCAGGTTTAAGGTATTCTTCCTTCAGCTAAAACATGCATGTGGAACCTAGAGTATGATCAACCATGTGATCGGGAGACGTGTTCAAATATGTCTCAGTTTTCGTACCCTGGTACTCGGGTGCAACATTCCAGACGCTTTACTAACACTCTCCCGACTTGGAGAGTCAGTCCCTTTAACCTCCTGTTTGGCCCAGTTTGCAATTTCTGCGGAAGATGAACAGGAATAGCGAGAACCAATGAGAGACTAGCTGGAGGTGTCTGGACGGGCAAATTTAACTCTCATTTCCCACCAGGAAGAGGAAATAACCAAAGGCTCAGCGTGCCGTGCCGGAACCAGATTAGGGCCTGAAGCCATCCTGCGGTGTTGCGGCCAGCTCACAAGAAAACGAGTTGAAGAAAGGAGCTCAGGGGCACTGTAATTCACAAACCTGCAGAGTTATAAATGACAACTATCGTCCAAAAATATACTGAAGTAAGGCTGCCAAGAGGACTTGAAAGCGGGGCAGAATTGCAGGAAACCGATTTCAGGAGGTAGACTGGAATTGCATTGAAAGCATAGGAAAAGAGGCAGAAAGTCCACAATGATGCACTTGGCCAAAAAGGGCGTATGCGTTTATTCCTGAATATATTCAGGAAAAAACGCATACGCCCTTTTTGGCCAACCAAGCAAGCTTGCAAAGGAAATCTGCACTACAATGAAGTCTCACTTCCCCCCGGTCAAAAGGGCCATCTGAAAAAAGTGTAAAATCCAGAAAGGCAGGACAGGCCATGGAGAACTGGGAGCCTTGTTATGCTGATGGGCGGGATGTAAATTGCCAACAGACACTCGGGAGAAGTGTATGGTGTTTCCTGAAACATCTAAAAAACAAAGCAACAGAGCCTAGGGCACTTCCACTTATGGTCCTATAGCTTAGGGAAATTAAAATCAAAAAGATACAGCCACCCCAATGTTTGGGACGCCTCTGTTTACAAGAACCTCGTTTACCGTACAAGTTCAATATCACAGAAAGTGAAAAATGGATAAAGAACTTGTGGTACTTACGTACAATGCAGTATCACTCAGCAGTGAAATCTATGCCATCAGGCCCGTAGCAGCACAATGAGTGGATTCAGGTACGATGATTCTAACTGAAATAAGTCACACAGAAAAAGAAACATCATAAGATATCAGTAATACACGGAATGTAAACTTGGCTACACAGGAACTGAATTACAGAACAGAACAGGGTCTCAAATTTAGAAAACCAACTTATGCTTGTTTAAGGGTAAAGGTGAGTTGGGGTGCTGCGTAAAACCAGAGATTGAAATGAGCACAGATAAAGTTCCTTAAGCCAAATATGGAATAGACAAGAGCTACTCCTTGCTCAACGAAATGGACTCAACACCGCATATTAAACGCCTAAGAATGTACCTGACTCTTAAGTATCTTAAAACCTATGGATTGCTATGTCTCCGAAAGAGAATCAAGCATGTGTACAGGGACACAAACGCAGCAGTGATAGGATTGGAGAGGTTCGGTGAGCAAATGAAGACCCTTTGAAGTCATATTGCATGGTACCCATTCCACGGGTTTCAACTACCCAGGTTTAAGGTATTCTTCCTTCAGCTAAAACATGCATGTGGAACCTAGAGTATGATCAACCATGTGATCGGGAGACGTGTTCAAATATGTCTCAGTTTTCGTACCCTGGTACTCGGGTGCAACATTCCAGACGCTTTACTAACACTCTCCCCACTTGGAGAGTCAGCGCCTTTAACCTCCTGTTTGGCCCAGTTTGCAATTTCTGCGGAAGATGAACAGGAATAGCGAGAACCAATGAGAGACTAGCTGGAGGTGTCTGGACGGGCAAATTTAACTCTCATTTCCCACCAGGAAGAGGAAATAACCAAAGGCTCAGCGTGCCGTGCCGGAACCAGATTAGGGCCTGAAGCCATCCTGCGGTGTTGCGGCCAGCTCACAAGAAAACGAGTTGAAGAAAGGAGCTCAGGGGCACTGTAATTCACAAACCTGCAGAGTTATAAATGACAACTATCGTCCAAAAATATACTGAAGTAAGGCTGCCAAGAGGACTTGAAAGCGGGGCAGAATTGCAGGAAACCGATTTCAGGAGGTAGACTGGAATTGCATTGAAAGCATAGGAAAAGAGGCAGAAAGTCCACAATGATGCACTTGGCCAAAAAGGGCGTATGCGTTTATTCCTGAATATATTCAGGAAAAAACGCATACGCCCTTTTTGGCCAACCAAGCAAGCTTGCAAAGGAAATCTGCACTACAATGAAGTCTCACTTCCCCCCGGTCAAAAGGGCCATCTGAAAAAAGTGTAAAATCCAGAAAGGCAGGACAGGCCATGGAGAACTGGGAGCCTTGTTATGCTGATGGGCGGGATGTAAATTGCCAACAGACACTCGGGAGAAGTGTATGGTGTTTCCTGAAACATCTAAAAAACAAAGCAACAGAGCCTAGGGCACTTCCACTTATGGTCCTATAGCTTAGGGAAATTAAAATCAAAAAGATACAGCCACCCCAATGTTTGGGACGCCTCTGTTTACAAGAACCTCGTTTACCGTACAAGTTCAATATCACAGAAAGTGAAAAATGGATAAAGAACTTGTGGTACTTACGTACAATGCAGTATCACTCAGCAGTGAAATCTATGCCATCAGGCCCGTAGCAGCACAATGAGTGGATTCAGGTACGATGATTCTAACTGAAATAAGTCACACAGAAAAAGAAACATCATAAGATATCAGTAATACACGGAATGTAAACTTGGCTACACAGGAACTGAATTACAGAACAGAACAGGGTCTCAAATTTAGAAAACCAACTTATGCTTGTTTAAGGGTAAAGGTGAGTTGGGGTGCTGCGTAAAACCAGAGATTGAAATGAGCACAGATAAAGTTCCTTAAGCCAAATATGGAATAGACAAGAGCTACTCCTTGCTCAACGAAATGGACTCAACACCGCATATTAAACGCCTAAGAATGTACCTGACTCTTAAGTATCTTAAAACCTATGGATTGCTATGTCTCCGAAAGAGAATCAAGCATGTGTACAGGGACACAAACGCAGCAGTGATAGGATTGGAGAGGTTCGGTGAGCAAATGAAGACCCTTTGAAGTCATATTGCATGGTACCCATTCCACGGGTTTCAACTACCCAGGTTTAAGGTATTCTTCCTTCAGCTAAAACATGCATGTGGAACCTAGAGTATGATCAACCATGTGATCGGGAGACGTGTTCAAATATGTCTCAGTTTTCGTACCCTGGTACTCGGGTGCAACATTCCAGACGCTTTACTAACACTCTCCCCACTTGGAGAGTCAGCGCCTTTAACCTCCTGTTTGGCCCAGTTTGCAATTTCTGCGGAAGATGAACAGGAATAGCGAGAACCAATGAGAGACTAGCTGGAGGTGTCTGGACGGGCAAATTTAACTCTCATTTCCCACCAGGAAGAGGAAATAACCAAAGGCTCAGCGTGCCGTGCCGGAACCAGATTAGGGCCTGAAGCCATCCTGCGGTGTTGCGGCCAGCTCACAAGAAAACGAGTTGAAGAAAGGAGCTCAGGGGCACTGTAATTCACAAACCTGCAGAGTTATAAATGACAACTATCGTCCAAAAATATACTGAAGTAAGGCTGCCAAGAGGACTTGAAAGCGGGGCAGAATTGCAGGAAACCGATTTCAGGAGGTAGACTGGAATTGCATTGAAAGCATAGGAAAAGAGGCAGAAAGTCCACAATGATGCACTTGGCCAAAAAGGGCGTATGCGTTTATTCCTGAATATATTCAGGAAAAAACGCATACGCCCTTTTTGGCCAACCAAGCAAGCTTGCAAAGGAAATCTGCACTACAATGAAGTCTCACTTCCCCCCGGTCAAAAGGGCCATCTGAAAAAAGTGTAAAATCCAGAAAGGCAGGACAGGCCATGGAGAACTGGGAGCCTTGTTATGCTGATGGGCGGGATGTAAATTGCCAACAGACACTCGGGAGAAGTGTATGGTGTTTCCTGAAACATCTAAAAAACAAAGCAACAGAGCCTAGGGCACTTCCACTTATGGTCCTATAGTTTAGGGAAATTAAAATCAAAAAGACACAGCCACCCCAATGTTTGGGACGCCTCTGTTTACAAGAACCTCGTTTACCGTACAAGTTCAATATCACAGAAAGTGAAAAATGGATAAAGAACTTGTGGTACTTACGTACAATGCAGTATCACTCAGCAGTGAAATCTATGTCATCAGGCCCGTAGCAGCACAATGAGTGGATTCAGGTACGATGATTCTAACTGAAATAAGTCACACAGAAAAAGAAACATCATAAGATATCAGTAATACACGGAATGTAAACTTGGCTACACAGGAACTGAATTACAGAACAGAACAGGGTCTCAAATTTAGAAAACCAACTTATGCTTGTTTAAGGGTAAAGGTGAGTTGGGGTGCTGCATAAAACCAGAGATTGAAATGAGCACAGATAAAGTTCCTTAAGCCAAATATGGAATAGACAAGAGCTACTCCTTGCTCAACGAAATGGACTCAACACCGCATATTAAACGCCTAAGAATGTACCTGACTCTTAAGTATCTTAAAACCTATGGATTGCTATGTCTCCGAAAGAGAATCAAGCATGTGTACAGGGACATAAACGCAGCAGTGATAGGATTGGAGAGGTTCGGTGAGCAAATGAAGACCCTTTGAAGTCATATTGCATGGTACCCATTCCACGGGTTTCAACTACCCAGGTTTAAGGTATTCTTCCTTCAGCTAAAACATGCATGTGGAACCTAGAGTATGATCAACCATGTGATCGGGAGACGTGTTCAAATATGTCTCAGTTTTCGTACCCTGGTACTCGGGTGCAACATTCCAGACGCTTTACTAACACTCTCCCCACTTGGAGAGTCAGCGCCTTTAACCTCCTGTTTGGCCCAGTTTGCAATTTCTGCGGAAGATGAACAGGAATAGCGAGAACCAATGAGAGACTAGCTGGAGGTGTCTGGACGGGCAAATTTAACTCTCATTTCCCACCAGGAAGAGGAAATAACCAAAGGCTCAGCGTGCCGTGCCGGAACCAGATTAGGGCCTGAAGCCATCCTGCGGTGTTGCGGCCAGCTCACAAGAAAACGAGTTGAAGAAAGCAGCTCAGGGGCACTGTAATTCACAAACCTGCAGAGTTATAAATGACAACTATCGTCCAAAAATATACTGAAGTAAGGCTGCCAAGAGGACTTGAAAGCGGGGCAGAATTGCAGGAAACCGATTTCAGGAGGTAGACTGGAATTGCATTGAAAGCATAGGAAAAGAGGCAGAAAGTCCACAATGATGCACTTGGCCAAAAAGGGCGTATGCGTTTATTCCTGAATATATTCAGGAAAAAACGCATACGCCCTTTTTGGCCAACCAAGCAAGCTTGCAAAGGAAATCTGCACTACAATGAAGTCTCACTTCCCCCCGGTCAAAAGGGCCATCTGAAAAAAGTGTAAAATCCAGAAAGGCAGGACAGGCCATGGAGAACTGGGAGCCTTGTTATGCTGATGGGCGGGATGTAAATTGCCAACAGACACTCGGGAGAAGTGTATGGTGTTTCCTGAAACATCTAAAAAACAAAGCAACAGAGCCTAGGGCACTTCCACTTATGGTCCTATAGCTTAGGGAAATTAAAATCAAAAAGATACAGCCACCCCAATGTTTGGGACGCCTCTGTTTACAAGAACCTCGTTTACCGTACAAGTTCAATATCACAGAAAGTGAAAAATGGATAAAGAACTTGTGGTACTTACGTACAATGCAGTATCACTCAGCAGTGAAATCTATGTCATCAGGCCCATAGCAGCACAATGAGTGGATTCAGGTACGATGATTCTAACTGAAATAAGTCACACAGAAAAAGAAACATCATAAGATATCAGTAATACACGGAATGTAAACTTGGCTACACAGGAACTGAATTACAGAACAGAACAGGGTCTCAAATTTAGAAAACCAACTTATGCTTGTTTAAGGGTAAAGGTGAGTTGGGGTGCTGCATAAAACCAGAGATTGAAATGAGCACAGATAAAGTTCCTTAAGCCAAATATGGAATAGACAAGAGCTACTCCTTGCTCAACGAAATGGACTCAACACCCCATATTAAACGCCTAAGAATGTACCTGACTCTTAAGTATCTTAAAACCTATGGATTGCTATGTCTCCGAAAGAGAATCAAGCATGTGTACAGGGACATAAACGCAGCAGTGATAGGATTGGAGAGGTTCGGTGAGCAAATGAAGATCCTTTGAAGTCATATTGCATGGTACCCATTCCACGGGTTTCAACTACCCAGGTTTAAGGTATTCTTCCTTCAGCTAAAACATGCATGTGGAACCTAGAGTATGATCAACCATGTGATCGGGAGACGTGTTCAAATATGTCTCAGTTTTCATACCCTGGTACTCGGGTGCAACATTCCAGACGCTTTACTAACACTCTCCCGACTTGGAGAGTCAGTCCCTTTAACCTCCTGTTTGGCCCAGTTTGCAATTTCTGCGGAAGATGAACAGGAATAGCGAGAACCAATGAGAGACTAGCTGGAGGTGTCTGGACGGGCAAATTTAACTCTCATTTCCCACCAGGAAGAGGAAATAACCAAAGGCTCAGCGTGCCGTGCCGGAACCAGATTAGGGCCTGAAGCCATCCTGCGGTGTTGCGGCCAGCTCACAAGAAAACGAGTTGAAGAAAGGAGCTCAGGGGCACTGTAATTCACAAACCTGCAGAGTTATAAATGACAACTATCGTCCAAAAATATACTGAAGTAAGGCTGCCAAGAGGACTTGAAAGCGGGGCAGAATTGCAGGAAACCGATTTCAGGAGGTAGACTGGAATTGCATTGAAAGCATAGGAAAAGAGGCAGAACGTCCACAATGATGCACTTGGCCAAAAAGGGCGTATGCGTTTTTTCCTGAATATATTCAGGAAAAAACGCATACGCCCTTTTTGGCCAACCAAGCAAGCTTGCAAAGGAAATCTGCACTACAATGAAGTCTCACTTCCCCCCGGTCAAAAGGGCCATCTGAAAAAAGTGTAAAATCCAGAAAGGCAGGACAGGCCATGGAGAACTGGGAGCCTTGTTATGCTGATGGGCGGGATGTAAATTGCCAACAGACACTCGGGAGAAGTGTATGGTGTTTCCTGAAACATCTAAAAAACAAAGCAACAGAGCCTAGGGCACTTCCACTTATGGTCCTATAGCTTAGGGAAATTAAAATCAAAAAGATACAGCCACCCCAATGTTTGGGACGCCTCTGTTTACAAGAACCTCGTTTACCGTACAAGTTCAATATCACAGAAAGTGAAAAATGGATAAAGAACTTGTGGTACTTACGTACAATGCAGTATCACTCAGCAGTGAAATCTATGCCATCAGGCCCGTAGCAGCACAATGAGTGGATTCAGGTACGATGATTCTAACTGAAATAAGTCACACAGAAAAAGAAACATCATAAGATATCAGTAATACACGGAATGTAAACTTGGCTACACAGGAACTGAATTACAGAACAGAACAGGGTCTCAAATTTAGAAAACCAACTTATGCTTGTTTAAGGGTAAAGGTGAGTTGGGGTGCTGCATAAAACCAGAGATTGAAATGAGCACAGATAAAGTTCCTTAAGCCAAATATGGAATAGACAAGAGCTACTCCTTGCTCAACGAAATGGACTCAACACCGCATATTAAACGCCTAAGAATGTACCTGACTCTTAAGTATCTTAAAACCTATGGATTGCTATGTCTCCGAAAGAGAATCAAGCATGTGTACAGGGACATAAACGCAGCAGTGATAGGATTGGAGAGGTTCGGTGAGCAAATGAAGACCCTTTGAAGTCATATTGCATGGTACCCATTCCACGGGTTTCAACTACCCAGGTTTAAGGTATTCTTCCTTCAGCTAAAACATGCATGTGGAACCTAGAGTATGATCAACCATGTGATCGGGAGACGTGTTCAAATATGTCTCAGTTTTCGTACCCTGGTACTCGGGTGCAACATTCCAGACGCTTTACTAACACTCTCCCCACTTGGAGAGTCAGCGCCTTTAACCTCCTGTTTGGCCCAGTTTGCAATTTCTGCGGAAGATGAACAGGAATAGCGAGAACCAATGAGAGACTAGCTGGAGGTGTCTGGACGGGCAAATTTAACTCTCATTTCCCACCAGGAAGAGGAAATAACCAAAGGCTCAGCGTGCCGTGCCGGAACCAGATTAGGGCCTGAAGCCATCCTGCGGTGTTGCGGCCAGCTCACAAGAAAACGAGTTGAAGAAAGCAGCTCAGGGGCACTGTAATTCACAAACCTGCAGAGTTATAAATGACAACTATCGTCCAAAAATATACTGAAGTAAGGCTGCCAAGAGGACTTGAAAGCGGGGCAGAATTGCAGGAAACCGATTTCAGGAGGTAGACTGGAATTGCATTGAAAGCATAGGAAAAGAGGCAGAAAGTCCACAATGATGCACTTGGCCAAAAAGGGCGTATGCGTTTATTCCTGAATATATTCAGGAAAAAACGCATACGCCCTTTTTGGCCAACCAAGCAAGCTTGCAAAGGAAATCTGCACTACAATGAAGTCTCACTTCCCCCCGGTCAAAAGGGCCATCTGAAAAAAGTGTAAAATCCAGAAAGGCAGGACAGGCCATGGAGAACTGGGAGCCTTGTTATGCTGATGGGCGGGATGTAAATTGCCAACAGACACTCGGGAGAAGTGTATGGTGTTTCCTGAAACATCTAAAAAACAAAGCAACAGAGCCTAGGGCACTTCCACTTATGGTCCTATAGCTTAGGGAAATTAAAATCAAAAAGATACAGCCACCCCAATGTTTGGGACGCCTCTGTTTACAAGAACCTCGTTTACCGTACAAGTTCAATATCACAGAAAGTGAAAAATGGATAAAGAACTTGTGGTACTTACGTACAATGCAGTATCACTCAGCAGTGAAATCTATGTCATCAGGCCCATAGCAGCACAATGAGTGGATTCAGGTACGATGATTCTAACTGAAATAAGTCACACAGAAAAAGAAACATCATAAGATATCAGTAATACACGGAATGTAAACTTGGCTACACAGGAACTGAATTACAGAACAGAACAGGGTCTCAAATTTAGAAAACCAACTTATGCTTGTTTAAGGGTAAAGGTGAGTTGGGGTGCTGCATAAAACCAGAGATTGAAATGAGCACAGATAAAGTTCCTTAAGCCAAATATGGAATAGACAAGAGCTACTCCTTGCTCAACGAAATGGACTCAACACCCCATATTAAACGCCTAAGAATGTACCTGACTCTTAAGTATCTTAAAACCTATGGATTGCTATGTCTCCGAAAGAGAATCAAGCATGTGTACAGGGACATAAACGCAGCAGTGATAGGATTGGAGAGGTTCGGTGAGCAAATGAAGATCCTTTGAAGTCATATTGCATGGTACCCATTCCACGGGTTTCAACTACCCAGGTTTAAGGTATTCTTCCTTCAGCTAAAACATGCATGTGGAACCTAGAGTATGATCAACCATGTGATCGGGAGACGTGTTCAAATATGTCTCAGTTTTCATACCCTGGTACTCGGGTGCAACATTCCAGACGCTTTACTAACACTCTCCCGACTTGGAGAGTCAGTCCCTTTAACCTCCTGTTTGGCCCAGTTTGCAATTTCTGCGGAAGATGAACAGGAATAGCGAGAACCAATGAGAGACTAGCTGGAGGTGTCTGGACGGGCAAATTTAACTCTCATTTCCCACCAGGAAGAGGAAATAACCAAAGGCTCAGCGTGCCGTGCCGGAACCAGATTAGGGCCTGAAGCCATCCTGCGGTGTTGCGGCCAGCTCACAAGAAAACGAGTTGAAGAAAGGAGCTCAGGGGCACTGTAATTCACAAACCTGCAGAGTTATAAATGACAACTATCGTCCAAAAATATACTGAAGTAAGGCTGCCAAGAGGACTTGAAAGCGGGGCAGAATTGCAGGAAACCGATTTCAGGAGGTAGACTGGAATTGCATTGAAAGCATAGGAAAAGAGGCAGAACGTCCACAATGATGCACTTGGCCAAAAAGGGCGTATGCGTTTTTTCCTGAATATATTCAGGAAAAAACGCATACGCCCTTTTTGGCCAACCAAGCAAGCTTGCAAAGGAAATCTGCACTACAATGAAGTCTCACTTCCCCCCGGTCAAAAGGGCCATCTGAAAAAAGTGTAAAATCCAGAAAGGCAGGACAGGCCATGGAGAACTGGGAGCCTTGTTATGCTGATGGGCGGGATGTAAATTGCCAACAGACACTCGGGAGAAGTGTATGGTGTTTCCTGAAACATCTAAAAAACAAAGCAACAGAGCCTAGGGCACTTCCACTTATGGTCCTATAGCTTAGGGAAATTAAAATCAAAAAGATACAGCCACCCCAATGTTTGGGACGCCTCTGTTTACAAGAACCTCGTTTACCGTACAAGTTCAATATCACAGAAAGTGAAAAATGGATAAAGAACTTGTGGTACTTACGTACAATGCAGTATCACTCAGCAGTGAAATCTATGCCATCAGGCCCGTAGCAGCACAATGAGTGGATTCAGGTACGATGATTCTAACTGAAATAAGTCACACAGAAAAAGAAACATCATAAGATATCAGTAATACACGGAATGTAAACTTGGCTACACAGGAACTGAATTACAGAACAGAACAGGGTCTCAAATTTAGAAAACCAACTTATGCTTGTTTAAGGGTAAAGGTGAGTTGGGGTGCTGCATAAAACCAGAGATTGAAATGAGCACAGATAAAGTTCCTTAAGCCAAATATGGAATAGACAAGAGCTACTCCTTGCTCAACGAAATGGACTCAACACCGCATATTAAACGCCTAAGAATGTACCTGACTCTTAAGTATCTTAAAACCTATGGATTGCTATGTCTCCGAAAGAGAATCAAGCATGTGTACAGGGACATAAACGCAGCAGTGATAGGATTGGAGAGGTTCGGTGAGCAAATGAAGACCCTTTGAAGTCATATTGCATGGTACCCATTCCACGGGTTTCAACTACCCAGGTTTAAGGTATTCTTCCTTCAGCTAAAACATGCATGTGGAACCTAGAGTATGATCAACCATGTGATCGGGAGACGTGTTCAAATATGTCTCAGTTTTCGTACCCTGGTACTCGGGTGCAACATTCCAGACGCTTTACTAACACTCTCCCGACTTGGAGAGTCAGTCCCTTTAACCTCCTGTTTGGCCCAGTTTGCAATTTCTGCGGAAGATGAACAGGAATAGCGAGAACCAATGAGAGACTAGCTGGAGGTGTCTGGACGGGCAAATTTAACTCTCATTTCCCACCAGGAAGAGGAAATAACCAAAGGCTCAGCGTGCCGTGCCGGAACCAGATTAGGGCCTGAAGCCATCCTGCGGTGTTGCGGCCAGCTCACAAGAAAACGAGTTGAAGAAAGGAGCTCAGGGGCACTGTAATTCACAAACCTGCAGAGTTATAAATGACAACTATCGTCCAAAAATATACTGAAGTAAGGCTGCCAAGAGGACTTGAAAGCGGGGCAGAATTGCAGGAAACCGATTTCAGGAGGTAGACTGGAATTGCATTGAAAGCATAGGAAAAGAGGCAGAACGTCCACAATGATGCACTTGGCCAAAAAGGGCGTATGCGTTTTTTCCTGAATATATTCAGGAAAAAACGCATACGCCTTTTTGGCCAACCAAGCAAGCTTGCAAAGGAAATCTGCACTACAATGAAGTCTCACTTCCCCCCGGTCAAAAGGGCCATCTGAAAAAAGTGTAAAATCCAGAAAGGCAGGACAGGCCATGGAGAACTGGGAGCCTTGTTATGCTGATGGGCGGGATGTAAATTGCCAACAGAGACTCGGGAGAACTGTATGGTGTTTCCTGAAACATCTAAAAAACAAAGCAACAGAGCCTAGGGCACTTCCACTTATGGTCCTATAGCTTAGGGAAATTAAAATCAAAAAGATACAGCCACCCCAATGTTTGGG
The DNA here is from genome assembly GCF_963455315.2 of Globicephala melas. NCBI lineage: Eukaryota > Metazoa > Chordata > Mammalia > Artiodactyla > Delphinidae > Globicephala > Globicephala melas. The sequence goes on along the minus strand of NW_027207511.1, from coordinate 129,801 downwards.
ACGCCTCTGTTTACAAGAACCTCGTTTACCGTACAAGTTCAATATCACAGAAAGTGAAAAATGGATAAAGAACTTGTGGTACTTACGTACAATGCAGTATCACTCAGCAGTGAAATCTATGTCATCAGGCCCATAGCAGCACAATGAGTGGATTCAGGTACGATGATTCTAACTGAAATAAGTCACACAGAAAAAGAAACATCATAAGATATCAGTAATACACGGAATGTAAACTTGGCTACACAGGAACTGAATTACAGAACAGAACAGGGTCTCAAATTTAGAAAACCAACTTATGCTTGTTTAAGGGTAAAGGTGAGTTGGGGTGCTGCATAAAACCAGAGATTGAAATGAGCACAGATAAAGTTCCTTAAGCCAAATATGGAATAGACAAGAGCTACTCCTTGCTCAACGAAATGGACTCAACACCCCATATTAAACGCCTAAGAATGTACCTGACTCTTAAGTATCTTAAAACCTATGGATTGCTATGTCTCCGAAAGAGAATCAAGCATGTGTACAGGGACATAAACGCAGCAGTGATAGGATTGGAGAGGTTCGGTGAGCAAATGAAGATCCTTTGAAGTCATATTGCATGGTACCCATTCCACGGGTTTCAACTACCCAGGTTTAAGGTATTCTTCCTTCAGCTAAAACATGCATGTGGAACCTAGAGTATGATCAACCATGTGATCGGGTGACGTGTTCAAATATGTCTCAGTTTTCATACCCTGGTACTCGGGTGCAACATTCCAGACGCTTTACTAACACTCTCCCGACTTGGAGAGTCAGTCCCTTTAACCTCCTGTTTGGCCCAGTTTGCAATTTCTGCGGAAGATGAACAGGAATAGCGAGAACCAATGAGAGACTAGCTGGAGGTGTCTGGACGGGCAAATTTAACTCTCATTTCCCACCAGGAAGAGGAAATAACCAAAGGCTCAGCGTGCCGTGCCGGAACCAGATTAGGGCCTGAAGCCATCCTGCGGTGTTGCGGCCAGCTCACAAGAAAACGAGTTGAAGAAAGGAGCTCAGGGGCACTGTAATTCACAAACCTGCAGAGTTATAAATGACAACTATCGTCCAAAAATATACTGAAGTAAGGCTGCCAAGAGGACTTGAAAGCGGGGCAGAATTGCAGGAAACCGATTTCAGGAGGTAGACTGGAATTGCATTGAAAGCATAGGAAAAGAGGCAGAACGTCCACAATGATGCACTTGGCCAAAAAGGGCGTATGCGTTTTTTCCTGAATATATTCAGGAAAAAACGCATACGCCCTTTTTGGCCAACCAAGCAAGCTTGCAAAGGAAATCTGCACTACAATGAAGTCTCACTTCCCCCCGGTCAAAAGGGCCATCTGAAAAAAGTGTAAAATCCAGAAAGGCAGGACAGGCCATGGAGAACTGGGAGCCTTGTTATGCTGATGGGCGGGATGTAAATTGCCAACAGACACTCGGGAGAAGTGTATGGTGTTTCCTGAAACATCTAAAAAACAAAGCAACAGAGCCTAGGGCACTTCCACTTATGGTCCTATAGCTTAGGGAAATTAAAATCAAAAAGATACAGCCACCCCAATGTTTGGGACGCCTCTGTTTACAAGAACCTCGTTTACCGTACAAGTTCAATATCACAGAAAGTGAAAAATGGATAAAGAACTTGTGGTACTTACGTACAATGCAGTATCACTCAGCAGTGAAATCTATGTCATCAGGCCCGTAGCAGCACAATGAGTGGATTCAGGTACGATGATTCTAACTGAAATAAGTCACACAGAAAAAGAAACATCATAAGATATCAGTAATACACGGAATGTCAACTTGGCTACACAGGAACTGAATTACAGAACAGAACAGGGTCTCAAATTTAGAAAACCAACTTATGCTTGTTTAAGGGTAAAGGTGAGTTGGGGTGCTGCATAAAACCAGAGATTGAAATGAGCACAGATAAAGTTCCTTAAGCCAAATATGGAATAGACAAGAGCTACTCCTTGCTCAACGAAATGGACTCAACACCGCATATTAAACGCCTAAGAATGTACCTGACTCTTAAGTATCTTAAAACCTATGGATTGCTATGTCTCCGAAAGAGAATCAAGCATGTGTACAGGGACATAAACGCAGCAGTGATAGGATTGGAGAGGTTCGGTGAGCAAATGAAGACCCTTTGAAGTCATATTGCATGGTACCCATTCCACGGGTTTCAACTACCCAGGTTTAAGGTATTCTTCCTTCAGCTAAAACATGCATGTGGAACCTAGAGTATGATCAACCATGTGATCGGGAGACGTGTTCAAATATGTCTCAGTTTTCGTACCCTGGTACTCGGGTGCAACATTCCAGACGCTTTACTAACACTCTCCCGACTTGGAGAGTCAGTCCCTTTAACCTCCTGTTTGGCCCAGTTTGCAATTTCTGCGGAAGATGAACAGGAATAGCGAGAACCAATGAGAGACTAGCTGGAGGTGTCTGGACGGGCAAATTTAACTCTCATTTCCCACCAGGAAGAGGAAATAACCAAAGGCTCAGCGTGCCGTGCCGGAACCAGATTAGGGCCTGAAGCCATCCTGCGGTGTTGCGGCCAGCTCACAAGAAAACGAGTTGAAGAAAGGAGCTCAGGGGCACTGTAATTCACAAACCTGCAGAGTTATAAATGACAACTATCGTCCAAAAATATACTGAAGTAAGGCTGCCAAGAGGACTTGAAAGCGGGGCAGAATTGCAGGAAACCGATTTCAGGAGGTAGACTGGAATTGCATTGAAAGCATAGGAAAAGAGGCAGAACGTCCACAATGATGCACTTGGCCAAAAAGGGCGTATGCGTTTTTTCCTGAATATATTCAGGAAAAAACGCATACGCCTTTTTGGCCAACCAAGCAAGCTTGCAAAGGAAATCTGCACTACAATGAAGTCTCACTTCCCCCCGGTCAAAAGGGCCATCTGAAAAAAGTGTAAAATCCAGAAAGGCAGGACAGGCCATGGAGAACTGGGAGCCTTGTTATGCTGATGGGCGGGATGTAAATTGCCAACAGAGACTGGGGAGAACTGTATGGTGTTTCCTGAAACATCTAAAAAACAAAGCAACAGAGCCTAGGGCACTTCCACTTATGGTCCTATAGCTTAGGGAAATTAAAATCAAAAAGATACAGCCACCCCAATGTTTGGGACGCCTCTGTTTACAAGAACCTCATTTACCGTACAAGTTCAATATCACAGAAAGTGAAAAATGGATAAAGAACTTGTGGTACTTACGTACAATGCAGTATCACTCAGCAGTGAAATCTATGCCATCAGGCCCGTAGCAGCACAATGAGTGGATTCAGGTACGATGATTCTAACTGAAATAAGTCACACAGAAAAAGAAACATCATAAGATATCGGTAATACACGGAATGTAAACTTGGCTACACAGGAACTGAATTACAGAACAGAACAGGGTCTCAAATTTAGAAAACCAACTTATGCTTGTTTAAGGGTAAAGGTGAGTTGGGGTGCTGCATAAAACCAGAGATTGAAATGAGCACAGATAAAGTTCCTTAAGCCAAATATGGAATAGACAAGAGCTACTCCTTGCTCAACGAAATGGACTCAACACCGCATATTAAACGCCTAAGAATGTACCTGACTCTTAAGTATCTTAAAACCTATGGATTGCTATGTCTCCGAAAGAGAATCAAGCATGTGTACAGGGACATAAACGCAGCAGTGATAGGATTGGAGAGGTTCGGTGAGCAAATGAAGACCCTTTGAAGTCATATTGCATGGTACCCATTCCACGGGTTTCAACTACCCAGGTTTAAGGTATTCTTCCTTCAGCTAAAACATGCATGTGGAACCTAGAGTATGATCAACCATGTGATCGGGAGACGTGTTCAAATATGTCTCAGTTTTCGTACCCTGGTACTCGGGTGCAACATTCCAGACGCTTTACTAACACTCTCCCGACTTGGAGAGTCAGTCCCTTTAACCTCCTGTTTGGCCCAGTTTGCAATTTCTGCGGAAGATGAACAGGAATAGCGAGAACCAATGAGAGACTAGCTGGAGGTGTCTGGACGGGCAAATTTAACTCTCATTTCCCACCAGGAAGAGGAAATAACCAAAGGCTCAGCGTGCCGTGCCGGAACCAGATTAGGGCCTGAAGCCATCCTGCGGTGTTGCGGCCAGCTCACAAGAAAACGAGTTGAAGAAAGGAGCTCAGGGGCACTGTAATTCACAAACCTGCAGAGTTATAAATGACAACTATCGTCCAAAAATATACTGAAGTAAGGCTGCCAAGAGGACTTGAAAGCGGGGCAGAATTGCAGGAAACCGATTTCAGGAGGTAGACTGGAATTGCATTGAAAGCATAGGAAAAGAGGCAGAACGTCCACAATGATGCACTTGGCCAAAAAGGGCGTATGCGTTTTTTCCTGAATATATTCAGGAAAAAACGCATACGCCCTTTTTGGCCAACCAAGCAAGCTTGCAAAGGAAATCTGCACTACAATGAAGTCTCACTTCCCCCCGGTCAAAAGGGCCATGTGAAAAAAGTGTAAAATCCAGAAAGGCAGGACAGGCCATGGAGAACTGGGAGCCTTGTTATGCTGATGGGCGGGATGTAAACTGCCAACAGACACTCGGGAGAAGTGTATGGTGTTTCCTGAAACATCTAAAAAACAAAGCAACAGAGCCTAGGCCACTTCCACTTATGGTCCTATAGCTTAGGGAAATTAAAATCAAAAAGACACAGCCACCCCAATGTTTGGGACGCCTCTGTTTACAAGAACCTCGTTTACCGTACAAGTTCAATATCACAGAAAGTGAAAAATGGATAAAGAACTTGTGGTACTTACGTACAATGCAGTATCACTCAGCAGTGAAATCTATGTCATCAGGCCCGTAGCAGCACAATGAGTGGATTCAGGTACGATGATTCTAACTGAAATAAGTCACACAGAGAAAGAAACATCATAAGATATCAGTAATACACGGAATGTAAACTTGGCTACACAGGAACTGAATTACAGAACAGAACAGGGTCTCAAATTTAGAAAACCAACTTATGCTTGTTTAAGGGTAAAGGTGAGTTGGGGTGCTGCATAAAACCAGAGATTGAAATGAGCACAGATAAAGTTCCTTAAGCCAAATATGGAATAGACAAGAGCTACTCCTTGCTCAACGAAATGGACTCAACACCACATATTAAACGCCTAAGAATGTACCTGACTCTTAAGTATCTTAAAACCTATGGATTGCTATGTCTCCGAAAGAGAATCAAGCATGTGTACAGGGACATAAACGCAGCAGTGATAGGATTGGAGAGGTTCCGTGAGCAAATGAAGACCCTTTGAAGTCATATTGCATGGTACCCATTCCACGGGTTTCAACTACCCAGGTTTAAGGTATTCTTCCTTCAGCTAAAACATGCATGTGGAACCTAGAGTATGATCAACCATGTGATCGGGAGACGTGTTCAAATATGTCTCAGTTTTCGTACCCTGGTACTCGGGTGCAACATTCCAGACGCTTTACTAACACTCTCCCGACTTGGAGAGTCAGTCCCTTTAACCTCCTGTTTGGCCCAGTTTGCAATTTCTGCGGAAGATGAACAGGAATAGCGAGAACCAATGAGAGACTAGCTGGAGGTGTCTGGACGGGCAAATTTAACTCTCATTTCCCACCAGGAAGAGGAAATAACCAAAGGCTCAGCGTGCCGTGCCGGAACCAGATTAGGGCCTGAAGCCATCCTGCGGTGTTGCGGCCAGCTCACAAGAAAACGAGTTGAAGAAAGGAGCTCAGGGGCACTGTAATTCACAAACCTGCAGAGTTATAAATGACAACTATCGTCCAAAAATATACTGAAGTAAGGCTGCCAAGAGGACTTGAAAGCGGGGCAGAATTGCAGGAAACCGATTTCAGGAGGTAGACTGGAATTGCATTGAAAGCATAGGAAAAGAGGCAGAACGTCCACAATGATGCACTTGGCCAAAAAGGGCGTATGCGCTTTTTCCTGAATATATTCAGGAAAGAACGCATATGCCCTTTTTGGCCAACCAAGCAAGCTTGCAAAGGAAATCTGCACTACAATGAAGTCTCACTTCCCCCCGGTCAAAAGGGCCATCTGAAAAAAGTGTAAAATCCAGAAAGGCAGGGCAGGCCATGGAGAACTGGGAGCCTTGTTATGCTGATGGGCGGGATGTAAACTGCCAACAGACACTCGGGAGAAGTGTATGGTGTTTCCTGAAACATCTAAAAAACAAAGCAACAGAGCCTAGGGCACTTCCACTTATGGTCCTATAGCTTAGGGAAATTAAAATCAAAAAGACACAGCCACCCCAATGTTTGGGACGCCTCTGTTTACAAGAACCTCGTTTACCGTACAAGTTCAATATCACAGAAAGTGAAAAATGGATAAAGAACTTGTGGTACTTACGTACAATGCAGTATCACTCAGCAGTGAAATCTATGTCATCAGGCCCGTAGCAGCACAATGAGTGGATTCAGGTACGATGATTCTAACTGAAATAAGTCACACAGAAAAAGAAACATCATACGATATCAGTAATACACGGAATGTCAACTTGGCTACACAGGAACTGAATTACAGAACAGAACAGGGTCTCAAATTTAGAAAACCAACTTATGCTTGTTTAAGGGTAAAGGTGAGTTGGGGTGCTGCATAAAACCAGAGATTGAAATGAGCACAGATAAAGTTCCTTAAGCCAAATATGGAATAGACAAGAGCTACTCCTTGCTCAACGAAATGGACTCAACACCGCATATTAAACGCCTAAGAATGTACCTGACTCTTAAGTATCTTAAAACCTATGGATTGCTATGTCTCCGAAAGAGAATCAAGCATGTGTACAGGGACATAAACGCAGCAGTGATAGGATTGGAGAGGTTCGGTGAGCAAATGAAGACCCTTTGAAGTCATATTGCATGGTACCCATTCCACGGGTTTCAACTACCCAGGTTTAAGGTATTCTTCCTTCAGCTAAAACATGCATGTGGAACCTAGAGTATGATCAACCATGTGATCGGGAGACGTGTTCAAATATGTCTCAGTTTTCGTACCCTGGTACTCGGGTGCAACATTCCAGACGCTTTACTAACACTCTCCCGACTTGGAGAGTCAGTCCCTTTAACCTCCTGTTTGGCCCAGTTTGCAATTTCTGCGGAAGATAAACAGGAATAGCGAGAACCAATGAGAGACTAGCTGGAGGTGTCTGGACGGGCAAATTTAACTCTCATTTCCCACCAGGAAGAGGAAATAACCAAAGGCTCAGCGTGCCGTGCCGGAACCAGATTAGGGCCTGAAGCCATCCTGCGGTGTTGCGGCCAGCTCACAAGAAAACGAGTTGAAGAAAGGAGCTCAGGGGCACTGTAATTCACAAACCTGCAGAGTTATAAATGACAACTATCGTCCAAAAATATACTGAAGTAAGGCTGCCAAGAGGACTTGAAAGCGGGGCAGAATTGCAGGAAACCGATTTCAGGAGGTAGACTGGAATTGCATTGAAAGCATAGGAAAAGAGGCAGAACGTCCACAATGATGCACTTGGCCAAAAAGGGCGTATGCGTTCTTTCCTGAATATATTCAGGAAAGAACGCATACGCCCTTTTTGGCCAACCAAGCAAGCTTGCAAAGGAAATCTGCACTACAATGAAGTCTCACTTCCCCCCGGTCAAAAGGGCCATCTGAAAAAAGTGTAAAATCCAGAAAGGCAGGACAGGCCATGGAGAACTGGGAGCCTTGTTATGCTGATGGGCGGGATGTAAACTGCCAACAGACACTCGGGAGAAGTGTATGGTGTTTCCTGAAACATCTAAAAAACAAAGCAACAGAGCCTAGGGCACTTCCACTTATGGTCCTATAGCTTAGGGAAATTAAAATCAAAAAGACACAGCCACCCCAATGTTTGGGACGCCTCTGTTTACAAGAACCTCGTTTACCGTACAAGTTCAATATCACAGAAAGTGAAAAATGGATAAAGAACTTGTGGTACTTACGTACAATGCAGTATCACTCAGCAGTGAAATCTATGCCATCAGGCCCGTAGCAGCACAATGAGTGGATTCAGGTACGATGATTCTAACTGAAATAAGTCACACAGAAAAAGAAACATCATAAGATATCAGTAATACACGGAATGTAAACTTGGCTACACAGGAACTGAATTACAGAACAGAACAGGGTCTCAAATTTAGAAAACCAACTTATGCTTGTTTAAGGGTAAAGGTGAGTTGGGGTGCTGCATAAAACCAGAGATTGAAATGAGCACAGATAAAGTTCCTTAAGCCAAATATGGAATAGACAAGAGCTACTCCTTGCTCAACGAAATGGACTCAACACCGCATATTAAACGCCTAAGAATGTACCTGACTCTTAAGTATCTTAAAACCTATGGATTGCTATGTCTCCGAAAGAGAATCAAGCATGTGTACAGGGACATAAACGCAGCAGTGATAGGATTGGAGAGGTTCGGTGAGCAAATGAAGACCCTTTGAAGTCATATTGCATGGTACCCATTCCACGGGTTTCAACTACCCAGGTTTAAGGTATTCTTCCTTCAGCTAAAACATGCATGTGGAACCTAGAGTATGATCAACCATGTGATCGGGAGACGTGTTCAAATATGTCTCAGTTTTCGTACCCTGGTACTCGGGTGCAACATTCCAGACGCTTTACTAACACTCTCCCGACTTGGAGAGTCAGTCCCTTTAACCTCCTGTTTGGCCCAGTTTGCAATTTCTGCGGAAGATGAACAGGAATAGCGAGAACCAATGAGAGACTAGCTGGAGGTGTCTGGACGGGCAAATTTAACTCCCATTTCCCACCAGGAAGAGGAAAGAACCAAAGGCTCAGCGTGCCGTGCCGGAACCAGATTAGGGCCTGAAGCCATCCTGCGGTGTTGCGGCCAGCTCACAAGAAAACGAGTTGAAGAAAGGAGCTCAGGGGCACTGTAATTCACAAACCTGCAGAGTTATAAATGACAACTATCGTCCAAAAATATACTGAAGTAAGGCTGCCAAGAGGACTTGAAAGCGGGGCAGAATTGCAGGAAACCGATTTCAGGAGGTAGACTGGAATTGCATTGAAAGCATAGGAAAAGAGGCAGAACGTCCACAATGATGCACTTGGCCAAAAAGGGCGTATGCGTTTTTTCCTGAATATATTCAGGAAAAAACGCATACGCCCTTTTTGGCCAACCAAGCAAGCTTGCAAAGGAAATCTGCACTACAATGAAGTCTCACTTCCCCCCGGTCAAAAGGGCCATCTGAAAAAAGTGTAAAATCCAGAAAGGCAGGACAGGCCATGGAGAACTGGGAGCCTTGTTATGCTGATGGGCGGGATGTAAACTGCCAACAGACACTCGGGAGAAGTGTATGGTGTTTCCTGAAACATCTAAAAAACAAAGCAACAGAGCCTAGGGCACTTCCACTTATGGTCCTATAGCTTAGGGAAATTAAAATCAAAAAGACACAGCCACCCCAATGTTTGGGACGCCTCTGTTTACAAGAACCTCGTTTACCGTACAAGTTCAATATCACAGAAAGTGAAAAATGGATAAAGAACTTGTGGTACTTACGTACAATGCAGTATCACTCAGCAGTGAAATCTATGCCATCAGGCCCGTAGCAGCACAATGAGTGGATTCAGGTACGATGATTCTAACTGAAATAAGTCACACAGAAAAAGAAACATCATACGATATCAGTAATACACGGAATGTAAACTTGGCTACACAGGAACTGAATTACAGAACAGAACAGGGTCTCAAATTTAGAAAACCAACTTATGCTTGTTTAAGGGTAAAGGTGAGTTGGGGTGCTGCGTAAAACCAGAGATTGAAATGAGCACAGATAAAGTTCCTTAAGCCAAATATGGAATAGACAAGAGCTACTCCTTGCTCAACGAAATGGACTCAACACCCCATATTAAACGCCTAAGAATGTACCTGACTCTTAAGTATCTTAAAACCTATGGATTGCTATGTCTCCGAAAGAGAATCAAGCATGTGTACAGGGACATAAACGCAGCAGTGATAGGATTGGAGAGGTTCGGTGAGCAAATGAAGACCCTTTGAAGTCATATTGCATGGTACCCATTCCACGGGTTTCAACTACCCAGGTTTAAGGTATTCTTCCTTCAGCTAAAACATGCATGTGGAACCTAGAGTATGATCAACCATGTGATCGGGAGACGTGTTCAAATATGTCTCAGTTTTCGTACCCTGGTACTCGGGTGCAACATTCCAGACGCTTTACTAACACTCTCCCGACTTGGAGAGTCAGTCCCTTTAACCTCCTGTTTGGCCCAGTTTGCAATTTCTGCGGAAGATGAACAGGAATAGCGAGAACCAATGAGAGACTAGCTGGAGGTGTCTGGACGGGCAAATTTAACTCTCATTTCCCACCAGGAAGAGGAAATAACCAAAGGCTCAGCGTGCCGTGCCGGAACCAGATTAGGGCCTGAAGCCATCCTGTGGTGTTGCGGCCAGCTCACAAGAAAACGAGTTGAAGAAAGGAGCTCAGGGGCACTGTAATTCACAAACCTGCAGAGTTATAAATGACAACTATCGTCCAAAAATATACTGAAGTAAGGCTGCCAAGAGGACTTGAAAGCGGGGCAGAATTGCAGGAAACCGATTTCAGGAGGTAGACTGGAATTGCATTGAAAGCATAGGAAAAGAGGCAGAACGTCCACAATGATGCACTTGGCCAAAAAGGGCGTATGCGTTTTTTCCTGAATATATTCAGGAAAAAACGCATACGCCCTTTTTGGCCAACCAAGCAAGCTTGCAAAGGAAATCTGCACTACAATGAAGTCTCACTTCCCCCCGGTCAAAAGGGCCATCTGAAAAAAGTGTAAAATCCAGAAAGGCAGGACAGGCCATGGAGAACTGGGAGCCTTGTTATGCTGATGGGCGGGATGTAAACTGCCAACAGACACTCGGGAGAAGTGTATGGTGTTTCCTGAAACATCTAAAAAACAAAGCAACAGAGCCTAGGGCACTTCCACTTATGGTCCTATAGCTTAGGGAAATTAAAATCAAAAAGACACAGCCACCCCAATGTTTGGGACGCCTCTGTTTACAAGAACCTCGTTTACCGTACAAGTTCAATATCACAGAAAGTGAAAAATGGATAAAGAACTTGTGGTACTTACGTACAATGCAGTATCACTCAGCAGTGAAATCTATGCCATCAGGCCCGTAGCAGCACAATGAGTGGATTCAGGTACGATGATTCTAACTGAGATAAGTCACACAGAAAAAGAAACATCATAAGATATCAGTAATACACGGAATGTCAACTTGGCTACACAGGAACTGAATTACAGAACAGAACAGGGTCTCAAATTTAGAAAACCAACTTATGCTTGTTTAAGGGTAAAGGTGAGTTGGGGTGCTGCATAAAACCAGAGATTGAAATGAGCACAGATAAAGTTCCTTAAGCCAAATATGGAATAGACAAGAGCTACTCCTTGCTCAACGAAATGGACTCAACACCGCATATTAAACGCCTAAGAATGTACCTGACTCTTAAGTATCTTAAAACCTATGGATTGCTATGTCTCCGAAAGAGAATCAAGCATGTGTACAGGGACATAAACGCAGCAGTGATAGGATTGGAGAGGTTCGGTGAGCAAATGAAGACCCTTTGAAGTCATATTGCATGGTACCCATTCCACGGGTTTCAACTACCCAGGTTTAAGGTATTCTTCCTTCAGCTAAAACATGCATGTGGAACCTAGAGTATGATCAACCATGTGATCGGGAGACGTGTTCAAATATGTCTCAGTTTTCGTACCCTGGTACTCGGGTGCAACATTCCAGACGCTTTACTAACACTCTCCCGACTTGGAGAGTCAGTCCCTTTAACCTCCTGTTTGGCCCAGTTTGCAATTTCTGCGGAAGATGAACAGGAATAGCGAGAACCAATGAGAGACTAGCTGGAGGTGTCTGGATGGGCAAATTTAACTCTCATTTCCCACCAGGAAGAGGAAATAACCAAAGGCTCAGCGTGCCGTGCCGGAACCAGATTAGGGCCTGAAGCCATCCTGCGGTGTTGCGGCCAGCTCACAAGAAAACGAGTTGAAGAAAGGAGCTCAGGGGCACTGTAATTCACAAACCTGCAGAGTTATAAATGACAACTATCGTCCAAAAATATACTGAAGTAAGGCTGCCAAGAGGACTTGAAAGCGGGGCAGAATTGCAGGAAACCGATTTCAGGAGGTAGACTGGAATTGCATTGAAAGCATAGGAAAAGAGGCAGAACGTCCACAATGATGCACTTGGCCAAAAAGGGCGTATGAGTTCTTTCCTGAATATATTCAGGAAAGAACGCATACGCCCTTTTTGGCCAACCAAGCAAGCTTGCAAAGGAAATCTGCACTACAATGAAGTCTCACTTCCCCCCGGTCAAAAGGGCCATCTGAAAAAAGTGTAAAATCCAGAAAGGCAGGACAGGCCATGGAGAACTGGGAGCCTTGTTATGCTGATGGGCGGGATGTAAACTGCCAACAGACACTCGGGAGAAGTGTATGGTGTTTCCTGAAACATCTAAAAAACAAAGCAACAGAGCCTAGGGCACTTCCACTTATGGTCCTATAGCTTAGGGAAATTAAAATCAAAAAGACACAGCCACCCCAATGTTTGGGACGCCTCTGTTTACAAGAACCTCGTTTACCGTACAAGTTCAATATCACAGAAAGTGAAAAATGGATAAAGAACTTGTGGTACTTACGTACAATGCAGTATCACTCAGCAGTGAAATCTATGTCATCAGGCCCGTAGCAGCACAATGAGTGGATTCAGGTACGATGATTCTAACTGAAATAAGTCACACAGAAAAAGAAACATCATAAGATATCAGTAATACACGGAATGTCAACTTGGCTACACAGGAACTGAATTACAGAACAGAACAGGGTCTCAAATTTAGAAAACCAACTTATGCTTGTTTAAGGGTAAAGGTGAGTTGGGGTGCTGCATAAAACCAGAGATTGAAATGAGCACAGATAAAGTTCCTTAAGCCAAATATGGAATAGACAAGAGCTACTCCTTGCTCAACGAAATGGACTCAACACCGCATATTAAACGCCTAAGAATGTACCTGACTCTTAAGTATCTTAAAACCTATGGATTGCTATGTCTCCGAAAGAGAATCAAGCATGTGTACAGGGACATAAACGCAGCAGTGATAGGATTGGAGAGGTTCGGTGAGCAAATGAAGACCCTTTGAAGTCATATTGCATGGTACCCATTCCACGGGTTTCAACTACCCAGGTTTAAGGTATTCTTCCTTCAGCTAAAACATGCATGTGGAACCTAGAGTATGATCAACCATGTGATCGGGAGACGTGTTCAAATATGTCTCAGTTTTCGTACCCTGGTACTCGGGTGCAACATTCCAGACGCTTTACTAACACTCTCCCGACTTGGAGAGTCAGTCCCTTTAACCTCCTGTTTGGCCCAGTTTGCAATTTCTGCGGAAGATGAACAGGAATAGCGAGAACCAATGAGAGACTAGCTGGAGGTGTCTGGACGGGCAAATTTAACTCCCATTTCCCACCAGGAAGAGGAAAGAACCAAAGGCTCAGCGTGCCGTGCCGGAACCAGATTAGGGCCTGAAGCCATCCTGCGGTGTTGCGGCCAGCTCACAAGAAAACGAGTTGAAGAAAGGAGCTCAGGGGCACTGTAATTCACAAACCTGCAGAGTTATAAATGACAACTATCGTCCAAAAATATACTGAAGTAAGGCTGCCAAGAGGACTTGAAAGCGGGGCAGAATTGCAGGAAACCGATTTCAGGAGGTAGACTGGAATTGCATTGAAAGCATAGGAAAAGAGGCAGAACGTCCACAATGATGCACTTGGCCAAAAAGGGCGTATGCGTTTTTTCCTGAATATATTCAGGAAAAAACGCATACGCCCTTTTTGGCCAACCAAGCAAGCTTGCAAAGGAAATCTGCACTACAATGAAGTCTCACTTCCCCCCGGTCAAAAGGGCCATCTGAAAAAAGTGTAAAATCCAGAAAGGCAGGACAGGCCATGGAGAACTGGGAGCCTTGTTATGCTGATGGGCGGGATGTAAACTGCCAACAGACACTCGGGAGAAGTGTATGGTGTTTCCTGAAACATCTAAAAAACAAAGCAACAGAGCCTAGGGCACTTCCACTTATGGTCCTATAGCTTAGGGAAATTAAAATCAAAAAGACACAGCCACCCCAATGTTTGGGACGCCTCTGTTTACAAGAACCTCGTTTACCGTACAAGTTCAATATCACAGAAAGTGAAAAATGGATAAAGAACTTGTGCTACTTACGTACAATGCAGTATCACTCAGCAGTGAAATCTATGTCATCAGGCCCGTAGCAGCACAATGAGTGGATTCAGGTACGATGATTCTAACTGAAATAAGTCACACAGAAAAAGAAACATCATAAGATATCAGTAATACACGGAATGTAAACTTGGCTACACAGGAACTGAATTACAGAACAGAACAGGGTCTCAAATTTAGAAAACCAACTTATGCTTGTTTAAGGGTAAAGGTGAGTTGGGGTGCTGCATAAAACCAGAGATTGAAATGAGCACAGATAAAGTTCCTTAAGCCAAATATGGAATAGACAAGAGCTACTCCTTGCTCAACGAAATGGACTCAACACCGCATATTAAACGCCTAAGAATGTACCTGACTCTTAAGTATCTTAAAACCTATGGATTGCTATGTCTCCGAAAGAGAATCAAGCATGTGTACAGGGACATAAACGCAGCAGTGATAGGATTGGAGAGGTTCGGTGAGCAAATGAAGACCCTTTGAAGTCATATTGCATGGTACCCATTCCACGGGTTTCAACTACCCAGGTTTAAGGTATTCTTCCTTCAGCTAAAACATGCATGTGGAACCTAGAGTATGATCAACCATGTGATCGGGAGACGTGTTCAAATATGTCTCAGTTTTCGTACCCTGGTACTCGGGTGCAACATTCCAGACGCTTTACTAACACTCTCCCGACTTGGAGAGTCAGTCCCTTTAACCTCCTGTTTGGCCCAGTTTGCAATTTCTGCGGAAGATGAACAGGAATAGCGAGAACCAATGAGAGACTAGCTGGAGGTGTCTGGACGGGCAAATTTAACTCTCATTTCCCACCAGGAAGAGGAAATAACCAAAGGCTCAGCGTGCCGTGCCGGAACCAGATTAGGGCCTGAAGCCATCCTGTGGTGTTGCGGCCAGCTCACAAGAAAGCGAGTTGAAGAAAGGAGCTCAGGGGCACTGTAATTCACAAACCTGCAGAGTTATAAATGACAACTATCGTCCAAAAATATACTGAAGTAAGGCTGCCAAGAGGACTTGAAAGCGGGGCAGAATTGCAGGAAACCGATTTCAGGAGGTAGACTGGAATTGCATTGAAAGCATAGGAAAAGAGGCAGAACGTCCACAATGATGCACTTGGCCAAAAAGGGCGTATGCGTTTTTTCCTGAATATATTCAGGAAAAAACGCATACGCCCTTTTTGGCCAACCAAGCAAGCTTGCAAAGGAAATCTGCACTACAATGAAGTCTCACTTCCCCCCGGTCAAAAGGGCCATCTGAAAAAAGTGTAAAATCCAGAAAGGCAGGACAGGCCATGGAGAACTGGGAGCCTTGTTATGCTGATGGGCGGGATGTAAACTGCCAACAGACACTCGGGAGAAGTGTATGGTGTTTCCTGAAACATCTAAAAAACAAAGCAACAGAGCCTAGGGCACTTCCACTTATGGTCCTATAGCTTAGGGAAATTAAAATAAAAAAGATACAGCCACCCCAATGTTTGGGACGCCTCTGTTTACAAGAACCTCGTTTACCGTACAAGTTCAATATCACAGAAAGTGAAAAATGGATAAAGAACTTGTGGTACTTATGTACAACGCAGTATCACTCAGCAGTGAAATCTATGCCATCAGGCCCGTAGCAGCACAATGAGTGGATTCAGGTACGATGATTCTAACTGAGGTAAGTCACACAGAAAAAGAAAAATCATACGATATCAGTAATACATGGAATGTAAACTTGGCTACACCGGAACTGAATTACAGAACAGAACAGGGTCTCAAATTTAGAAAACCAACTTATGCTTGTTTAAGGGTAAAGGTGAGTTGGGGTGCTGCATAAAACCAGAGATTGAAATGAGCACAGATAAAGTTCCTTAAGCCAAATATGGAATAGACAAGAGCTACACCTTGCTCAACGAAATGGACTCAACACCGCATATTAAACGCCTAAGAACGTACCTGACTCTTAAGTATCTTAAAACCTATGGATTGCTATGTCTCCGAAAGAGAATCAAGCATGTGTATAAGGACATAAACGCAGCAGTGATAGGATTGGAGAGGTTCGGTGAGCAAATGAAGAGCCTTTGAAGTCATATTGCATGGTACCCATTCCACGGGTTTCAACTACCCAGGTTTAAGGTATTCTTCCTTCAGCTAAAACATGCATGTGGAACCTAGAGTATGATCAACCATGTGATCGGGAGACGTGTTCAAATATGTCTCAGTTTTCGTACCCTGGTACTCGGGTGCAACATTCCAGACGCTTTACTAACACTCTCCCCACTTGGAGAGTCAGCGCCTTTAACCTCCTGTTTGGCCCAGTTTGCAATTTCTGCGGAAGATGAACAGGAATAGCGAGAACCAATGAGAGACTAGCTGGAGGTGTCTGGACGGGCAAATTTAACTCTCATTTCCCACCAGGAAGAGGAAATAACCAAAGGCTCAGCGTGCCGTGCCGGAACCAGATTAGGGCCTGAAGCCATCCTGCGGTGTTGCGGCCAGCTCACAAGAAAACGAGTTGAAGAAAGGAGCTCAGGGGCACTGTAATTCACAAACCTGCAGAGTTATAAATGACAACTATCGTCCAAAAATATACTGAAGTAAGGCTGCCAAGAGGACTTGAAAGCGGGGCAGAATTGCAGGAAACCGATTTCAGGAGGTAGACTGGAATTGCATTGAAAGCATAGGAAAAGAGGCAGAACGTCCACAATGATGCACTTGGCCAAAAAGGGCGTATGCGTTTTTTCCTGAATATATTCAGGAAAAAACGCATACGCCCTTTTTGGCCAACCAAGCAAGCTTGCAAAGGAAATCTGCACTACAATGAAGTCTCACTTCCCCCCGGTCAAAAGGGCCATCTGAAAAAAGTGTAAAATCCAGAAAGGCAGGACAGGCCATGGAGAACTGGGAGCCTTGTTATGCTGATGGGCGGGATGTAAACTGCCAACAGACACTCGGGAGAAGTGTATGGTGTTTCCTGAAACATCTAAAAAACAAAGCAACAGAGCCTAGGCCACTTCCACTTATGGTCCTATAGCTTAGGGAAATTAAAATCAAAAAGACACAGCCACCCCAAAGTTTGGGACGCCTCTGTTTACAAGAACCTCGTTTACCGTACAAGTTCAATATCACAGAAAGTGAAAAATGGATAAAGAACTTGTGCTACTTACGTACAATGCAGTATCACTCAGCAGTGAAATCTATGTCATCAGGCCCGTAGCAGCACAATGAGTGGATTCAGGTACGATGATTCTAACTGAAATAAGTCACACAGAAAAAGAAACATCATAAGATATCAGTAATACACGGAATGTCAACTTGGCTACACAGGAACTGAATTACAGAACAGAACAGGGTCTCAAATTTAGAAAACCAACTTATGCTTGTTTAAGGGTAAAGGTGAGTTGGGGTGCTGCATAAAACCAGAGATTGAAATGAGCACAGATAAAGTTCCTTAAGCCAAATATGGAATAGACAAGAGCTACTCCTTGCTCAACGAAATGGACTCAACACCGCATATTAAACGCCTAAGAATGTACCTGACTCTTAAGTATCTTAAAACCTATGGATTGCTATGTCTCCGAAAGAGAATCAAGCATGTGTACAGGGACATAAACGCAGCAGTGATAGGATTGGAGAGGTTCGGTGAGCAAATGAAGACCCTTTGAAGTCATATTGCATGGTACCCATTCCACGGGTTTCAACTACCCAGGTTTAAGGTATTCTTCCTTCAGCTAAAACATGCATGTGGAACCTAGAGTATGATCAACCATGTGATCGGGAGACGTGTTCAAATATGTCTCAGTTTTCGTACCCTGGTACTCGGGTGCAACATTCCAGACGCTTTACTAACACTCTCCCGACTTGGAGAGTCAGTCCCTTTAACCTCCTGTTTGGCCCAGTTTGCAATTTCTGCGGAAGATGAACAGGAATAGCGAGAACCAATGAGAGACTAGCTGGAGGTGTCTGGACGGGCAAATTTAACTCTCATTTCCCACCAGGAAGAGGAAATAACCAAAGGCTCAGCGTGCCGTGCCGGAACCAGATTAGGGCCTGAAGCCATCCTGCGGTGTTGCGGCCAGCTCACAAGAAAACGAGTTGAAGAAAGGAGCTCAGGGGCACTGTAATTCACAAACCTGCAGAGTTATAAATGACAACTATCGTCCAAAAATATACTGAAGTAAGGCTGCCAAGAGGACTTGAAAGCGGGGCAGAATTGCAGGAAACCGATTTCAGGAGGTAGACTGGAATTGCATTGAAAGCATAGGAAAAGAGGCAGAACGTCCACAATGATGCACTTGGCCAAAAAGGGCGTATGCGTTTTTTCCTGAATATATTCAGGAAAAAACGCATACGCCCTTTTTGGCCAACCAAGCAAGCTTGCAAAGGAAATCTGCACTACAATGAAGTCTCACTTCCCCCCGGTCAAAAGGGCCATCTGAAAAAAGTGTAAAATCCAGAAAGGCAGGACAGGCCATGGAGAACTGGGAGCCTTGTTATGCTGATGGGCGGGATGTAAACTGCCAACAGACACTCGGGAGAAGTGTATGGTGTTTCCTGAAACATCTAAATAACAAAGCAACAGAGCCTAGGCCACTTCCACTTATGGTCCTATAGCTTAGGGAAATTAAAATCAAAAAGACACAGCCACCCCAAAGTTTGGGACGCCTCTGTTTACAAGAACCTCGTTTACCGTACAAGTTCAATATCACAGAAAGTGAAAAATGGATAAAGAACTTGTGCTACTTACGTACAATGCAGTATCACTCAGCAGTGAAATCTATGTCATCAGGCCCGTAGCAGCACAATGAGTGGATTCAGGTACGATGATTCTAACTGAAATAAGTCACACAGAAAAAGAAACATCATAAGATATCAGTAATACACGGAATGTCAACTTGGCTACACAGGAACTGAATTACAGAACAGAACAGGGTCTCAAATTTAGAAAACCAACTTATGCTTGTTTAAGGGTAAAGGTGAGTTGGGGTGCTGCATAAAACCAGAGATTGAAATGAGCACAGATAAAGTTCCTTAAGCCAAATATGGAATAGACAAGAGCTACTCCTTGCTCAACGAAATGGACTCAACACCGCATATTAAACGCCTAAGAATGTACCTGACTCTTAAGTATCTTAAAACCTATGGATTGCTATGTCTCCGAAAGAGAATCAAGCATGTGTACAGGGACATAAACGCAGCAGTGATAGGATTGGAGAGGTTCGGTGAGCAAATGAAGACCCTTTGAAGTCATATTGCATGGTACCCATTCCACGGGTTTCAACTACCCAGGTTTAAGGTATTCTTCCTTCAGCTAAAACATGCATGTGGAACCTAGAGTATGATCAACCATGTGATCGGGAGACGTGTTCAAATATGTCTCAGTTTTCGTACCCTGGTACTCGGGTGCAACATTCCAGACGCTTTACTAACACTCTCCCGACTTGGAGAGTCAGTCCCTTTAACCTCCTGTTTGGCCCAGTTTGCAATTTCTGCGGAAGATGAACAGGAATAGCGAGAACCAATGAGAGACTAGCTGGAGGTGTCTGGACGGGCAAATTTAACTCTCATTTCCCACCAGGAAGAGGAAATAACCAAAGGCTCAGCGTGCCGTGCCAGAACCGGATTAGGGCCTGAAGCCATCCTGCGGTGTTGCGGCCAGCTCACAAGAAAACGAGTTGAAGAAAGGAGCTCAGGGGCACTGTAATTCACAAACCTGCAGAGTTATAAATGACAACTATCGTCCAAAAATATACTGAAGTAAGGCTGCCAAGAGGACTTGAAAGCGGGGCAGAATTGCAGGAAACCGATTTCAGGAGGTAGACTGGAATTGCATTGAAAGCATAGGAAAAGAGGCAGAACGTCCACAATGATGCACTTGGCCAAAAAGGGCGTATGCGTTTTTTCCTGAATATATTCAGGAAAAAACGCATACGCCCTTTTTGGCCAACCAAGCAAGCTTGCAAAGGAAATCTGCACTACAATGAAGTCTCACTTCCCCCCGGTCAAAAGGGCCATCTGAAAAAAGTGTAAAATCCAGAAAGGCAGGACAGGCCATGGAGAACTGGGAGCCTTGTTATGCTGATGGGCGGGATGTAAACTGCCAACAGACACTCGGGAGAAGTGTATGGTGTTTCCTGAAACATCTAAAAAACAAAGCAACAGAGCCTAGGGCACTTCCACTTATGGTCCTATAGCTTAGGGAAATTAAAATCAAAAAGACACAGCCACCCCAATGTTTGGGACGCCTCTGTTTACAAGAACCTCGTTTACCGTACAAGTTCAATATCACAGAAAGTGAAAAATGGATAAAGAACTTGTGCTACTTACGTACAATGCAGTATCACTCAGCAGTGAAATCTATGTCATCAGGCCCGTAGCAGCACAATGAGTGGATTCAGGTACGATGATTCTAACTGAAATAAGTCACACAGAAAAAGAAACATCATAAGATATCAGTAATACACGGAATGTCAACTTGGCTACACAGGAACTGAATTACAGAACAGAACAGGGTCTCAAATTTAGAAAACCAACTTATGCTTGTTTAAGGGTAAAGGTGAGTTGGGGTGCTGCATAAAACCAGAGATTGAAATGAGCACAGATAAAGTTCCTTAAGCCAAATATGGAATAGACAAGAGCTACTCCTTGCTCAACGAAATGGACTCAACACCGCATATTAAACGCCTAAGAATGTACCTGACTCTTAAGTATCTTAAAACCTATGGATTGCTATGTCTCCGAAAGAGAATCAAGCATGTGTACAGGGACATAAACGCAGCAGTGATAGGATTGGAGAGGTTCGGTGAGCAAATGAAGACCCTTTGAAGTCATATTGCATGGTACCCATTCCACGGGTTTCAACTACCCAGGTTTAAGGTATTCTTCCTTCAGCTAAAACATGCATGTGGAACCTAGAGTATGATCAACCATGTGATCGGGAGACGTGTTCAAATATGTCTCAGTTTTCGTACCCTGGTACTCGGGTGCAACATTCCAGACGCTTTACTAACACTCTCCCGACTTGGAGAGTCAGTCCCTTTAACCTCCTGTTTGGCCCAGTTTGCAATTTCTGCGGAAGATGAACAGGAATAGCGAGAACCAATGAGAGACTAGCTGGAGGTGTCTGGACGGGCAAATTTAACTCTCATTTCCCACCAGGAAGAGGAAATAACCAAAGGCTCAGCGTGCCGTGCCAGAACCGGATTAGGGCCTGAAGCCATCCTGCGGTGTTGCGGCCAGCTCACAAGAAAACGAGTTGAAGAAAGGAGCTCAGGGGCACTGTAATTCACAAACCTGCAGAGTTATAAATGACAACTATCGTCCAAAAATATACTGAAGTAAGGCTGCCAAGAGGACTTGAAAGCGGGGCAGAATTGCAGGAAACCGATTTCAGGAGGTAGACTGGAATTGCATTGAAAGCATAGGAAAAGAGGCAGAACGTCCACAATGATGCACTTGGCCAAAAAGGGCGTATGCGTTTTTTCCTGAATATATTCAGGAAAAAACGCATACGCCCTTTTTGGCCAACCAAGCAAGCTTGCAAAGGAAATCTGCACTACAATGAAGTCTCACTTCCCCCCGGTCAAAAGGGCCATCTGAAAAAAGTGTAAAATCCAGAAAGGCAGGACAGGCCATGGAGAACTGGGAGCCTTGTTATGCTGATGGGCGGGATGTAAACTGCCAACAGACACTCGGGAGAAGTGTATGGTGTTTCCTGAAACATCTAAAAAACAAAGCAACAGAGCCTAGGGCACTTCCACTTATGGTCCTATAGCTTAGGGAAATTAAAATCAAAAAGACACAGCCACCCCAATGTTTGGGACGCCTCTGTTTACAAGAACCTCGTTTACCGTACAAGTTCAATATCACAGAAAGTGAAAAATGGATAAAGAACTTGTGGTACTTACGTACAATGCAGTATCACTCAGCAGTGAAATCTATGTCATCAGGCCCGTAGCAGCACAATGAGTGGATTCAGGTACGATGATTCTAACTGAAATAAGTCACACAGAAAAAGAAACATCATAAGATATCAGTAATACACGGAATGTAAACTTGGCTACACAGGAACTGAATTACAGAACAGAACAGGGTCTCAAATTTAGAAAACCAACTTATGCTTGTTTAAGGGTAAAGGTGAGTTGGGGTGCTGCATAAAACCAGAGATTGAAATGAGCACAGATAAAGTTCCTTAAGCCAAATATGGAATAGACAAGAGCTACTCCTTGCTCAACGAAATGGACTCAACACCGCATATTAAACGCCTAAGAATGTACCTGACTCTTAAGTATCTTAAAACCTATGGATTGCTATGTCTCCGAAAGAGAATCAAGCATGTGTACAGGGACATAAACGCAGCAGTGATAGGATTGGAGAGGTTCGGTGAGCAAATGAAGACCCTTTGAAGTCATATTGCATGGTACCCATTCCACGGGTTTCAACTACCCAGGTTTAAGGTATTCTTCCTTCAGCTAAAACATGCATGTGGAACCTAGAGTATGATCAACCATGTGATCGGGAGACGTGTTCAAATATGTCTCAGTTTTCGTACCCTGGTACTCGGGTGCAACATTCCAGACGCTTTACTAACACTCTCCCGACTTGGAGAGTCAGTCCCTTTAACCTCCTGTTTGGCCCAGTTTGCAATTTCTGCGGAAGATGAACAGGAATAGCGAGAACCAATGAGAGACTAGCTGGAGGTGTCTGGACGGGCAAATTTAACTCTCATTTCCCACCAGGAAGAGGAAATAACCAAAGGCTCAGCGTGCCGTGCCGGAACCAGATTAGGGCCTGAAGCCATCCTGCGGTGTTGCGGCCAGCTCACAAGAAAACGAGTTGAAGAAAGGAGCTCAGGGGCACTGTAATTCACAAACCTGCAGAGTTATAAATGACAACTATCGTCCAAAAATATACTGAAGTAAGGCTGCCAAGAGGACTTGAAAGCGGGGCAGAATTGCAGGAAACCGATTTCAGGAGGTAGACTGGAATTGCATTGAAAGCATAGGAAAAGAGGCAGAACGTCCACAATGATGCACTTGGCCAAAAAGGGCGTATGCGTTTTTTCCTGAATATATTCAGGAAAAAACGCATACGCCCTTTTTGGCCAACCAAGCAAGCTTGCAAAGGAAATCTGCACTACAATGAAGTCTCACTTCCCCCCGGTCAAAAGGGCCATCTGAAAAAAGTGTAAAATCCAGAAAGGCAGGACAGGCCATGGAGAACTGGGAGCCTTGTTATGCTGATGGGCGGGATGTAAACTGCCAACAGACACTCGGGAGAAGTGTATGGTGTTTCCTGAAACATCTAAAAAACAAAGCAACAGAGCCTAGGGCACTTCCACTTATGGTCCTATAGCTTAGGGAAATTAAAATCAAAAAGACACAGCCACCCCAATGTTTGGGACGCCTCTGTTTACAAGAACCTCGTTTACCGTACAAGTTCAATATCACAGAAAGTGAAAAATGGATAAAGAACTTGTGGTACTTACGTACAATGCAGTATCACTCAGCAGTGAAATCTATGTCATCAGGCCCGTAGCAGCACAATGAGTGGATTCAGGTACGATGATTCTAACTGAAATAAGTCACACAGAAAAAGAAACATCATAAGATATCAGTAATACACGGAATGTAAACTTGGCTACACAGGAACTGAATTACAGAACAGAACAGGGTCTCAAATTTAGAAAACCAACTTATGCTTGTTTAAGGGTAAAGGTGAGTTGGGGTGCTGCATAAAACCAGAGATTGAAATGAGCACAGATAAAGTTCCTTAAGCCAAATATGGAATAGACAAGAGCTACTCCTTGCTCAACGAAATGGACTCAACACCGCATATTAAACGCCTAAGAATGTACCTGACTCTTAAGTATCTTAAAACCTATGGATTGCTATGTCTCCGAAAGAGAATCAAGCATGTGTACAGGGACATAAACGCAGCAGTGATAGGATTGGAGAGGTTCGGTGAGCAAATGAAGACCCTTTGAAGTCATATTGCATGGTACCCATTCCACGGGTTTCAACTACCCAGGTTTAAGGTATTCTTCCTTCAGCTAAAACATGCATGTGGAACCTAGAGTATGATCAACCATGTGATCGGGAGACGTGTTCAAATATGTCTCAGTTTTCGTACCCTGGTACTCGGGTGCAACATTCCAGACGCTTTACTAACACTCTCCCCACTTGGAGAGTCAGCGCCTTTAACCTCCTGTTTGGCCCAGTTTGCAATTTCTGCGGAAGATGAACAGGAATAGCGAGAACCAATGAGAGACTAGCTGGAGGTGTCTGGACGGGCAAATTTAACTCTCATTTCCCACCAGGAAGAGGAAATAACCAAAGGCTCAGCGTGCCGTGCCGGAACCAGATTAGGGCCTGAAGCCATCCTGCGGTATTGCGGCCAGCTCACAAGAAAACGAGTTGAAGAAAGGAGCTCAGGGGCACTGTAATTCACAAACCTGCAGAGTTATAAATGACAACTATCGTCCAAAAATATACTGAAGTAAGGCTGCCAAGAGGACTTGAAAGCGGGGCAGAATTGCAGGAAACCGATTTCAGGAGGTAGACTGGAATTGCATTGAAAGCATAGGAAAAGAGGCAGAACGTCCACAATGATGCACTTGGCCAAAAAGGGCGTATGCGTTTTTTCCTGAATATATTCAGGAAAAAACGCATACGCCCTTTTTGGCCAACCAAGCAAGCTTGCAAAGGAAATCTGCACTACAATGAAGTCTCACTTCCCCCCGGTCAAAAGGGCCATCTGAAAAAAGTGTAAAATCCAGAAAGGCAGGACAGGCCATGGAGAACTGGGAGCCTTGTTATGCTGATGGGCGGGATGTAAACTGCCAACAGACACTCGGGAGAAGTGTATGGTGTTTCCTGAAACATCTAAAAAACAAAGCAACAGAGCCTAGGCCACTTCCACTTATGGTCCTATAGCTTAGGGAAATTAAAATCAAAAAGACACAGCCACCCCAAAGTTTGGGACGCCTCTGTTTACAAGAACCTCGTTTACCGTACAAGTTCAATATCACAGAAAGTGAAAAATGGATAAAGAACTTGTGCTACTTACGTACAATGCAGTATCACTCAGCAGTGAAATCTATGTCATCAGGCCCGTAGCAGCACAATGAGTGGATTCAGGTACGATGATTCTAACTGAAATAAGTCACACAGAAAAAGAAACATCATACGATATCAGTAATACACGGAATGTCAACTTGGCTACACAGGAACTGAATTACAGAACAGAACAGGGTCTCAAATTTAGAAAACCAACTTATGCTTGTTTAAGGGTAAAGGTGAGTTGGGGTGCTGCATAAAACCAGAGATTGAAATGAGCACAGATAAAGTTCCTTAAGCCAAATATGGAATAGACAAGAGCTACTCCTTGCTCAACGAAATGGACTCAACACCGCATATTAAACGCCTAAGAATGTACCTGACTCTTAAGTATCTTAAAACCTATGGATTGCTATGTCTCCGAAAGAGAATCAAGCATGTGTACAGGGACATAAACGCAGCAGTGATAGGATTGGAGAGGTTCGGTGAGCAAATGAAGACCCTTTGAAGTCATATTGCATGGTACCCATTCCACGGGTTTCAACTACCCAGGTTTAAGGTATTCTTCCTTCAGCTAAAACATGCATGTGGAACCTAGAGTATGATCAACCATGTGATCGGGAGACGTGTTCAAATATGTCTCAGTTTTCGTACCCTGGTACTCGGGTGCAACATTCCAGACGCTTTACTAACACTCTCCCCACTTGGAGAGTCAGCGCCTTTAACCTCCTGTTTGGCCCAGTTTGCAATTTCTGCGGAAGATGAACAGGAATAGCGAGAACCAATGAGAGACTAGCTGGAGGTGTCTGGACGGGCAAATTTAACTCTCATTTCCCACCAGGAAGAGGAAATAACCAAAGGCTCAGCGTGCCGTGCCGGAACCAGATTAGGGCCTGAAGCCATCCTGCGGTGTTGCGGCCAGCTCACAAGAAAACGAGTTGAAGAAAGGAGCTCAGGGGCACTGTAATTCACAAACCTGCAGAGTTATAAATGACAACTATCGTCCAAAAATATACTGAAGTAAGGCTGCCAAGAGGACTTGAAAGCGGGGCAGAATTGCAGGAAACCGATTTCAGGAGGTAGACTGGAATTGCATTGAAAGCATAGGAAAAGAGGCAGAACGTCCACAATGATGCACTTGGCCAAAAAGGGCGTATGCGTTTTTTCCTGAATATATTCAGGAAAAAACGCATACGCCCTTTTTGGCCAACCAAGCAAGCTTGCAAAGGAAATCTGCACTACAATGAAGTCTCACTTCCCCCCGGTCAAAAGGGCCATCTGAAAAAAGTGTAAAATCCAGAAAGGCAGGACAGGCCATGGAGAACTGGGAGCCTTGTTATGCTGATGGGCGGGATGTAAACTGCCAACAGACACTCGGGAGAAGTGTATGGTGTTTCCTGAAACATCTAAATAACAAAGCAACAGAGCCTAGGCCACTTCCACTTATGGTCCTATAGCTTAGGGAAATTAAAATCAAAAAGACACAGCCACCCCAAAGTTTGGGACGCCTCTGTTTACAAGAACCTCGTTTACCGTACAAGTTCAATATCACAGAAAGTGAAAAATGGATAAAGAACTTGTGCTACTTACGTACAATGCAGTATCACTCAGCAGTGAAATCTATGTCATCAGGCCCGTAGCAGCACAATGAGTGGATTCAGGTACGATGATTCTAACTGAAATAAGTCACACAGAAAAAGAAACATCATAAGATATCAGTAATACACGGAATGTCAACTTGGCTACACAGGAACTGAATTACAGAACAGAACAGGGTCTCAAATTTAGAAAACCAACTTATGCTTGTTTAAGGGTAAAGGTGAGTTGGGGTGCTGCATAAAACCAGAGATTGAAATGAGCACAGATAAAGTTCCTTAAGCCAAATATGGAATAGACAAGAGCTACTCCTTGCTCAACGAAATGGACTCAACACCGCATATTAAACGCCTAAGAATGTACCTGACTCTTAAGTATCTTAAAACCTATGGATTGCTATGTCTCCGAAAGAGAATCAAGCATGTGTACAGGGACATAAACGCAGCAGTGATAGGATTGGAGAGGTTCGGTGAGCAAATGAAGACCCTTTGAAGTCATATTGCATGGTACCCATTCCACGGGTTTCAACTACCCAGGTTTAAGGTATTCTTCCTTCAGCTAAAACATGCATGTGGAACCTAGAGTATGATCAACCATGTGATCGGGAGACGTGTTCAAATATGTCTCAGTTTTCGTACCCTGGTACTCGGGTGCAACATTCCAGACGCTTTACTAACACTCTCCCGACTTGGAGAGTCAGTCCCTTTAACCTCCTGTTTGGCCCAGTTTGCAATTTCTGCGGAAGATGAACAGGAATAGCGAGAACCAATGAGAGACTAGCTGGAGGTGTCTGGACGGGCAAATTTAACTCTCATTTCCCACCAGGAAGAGGAAATAACCAAAGGCTCAGCGTGCCGTGCCAGAACCGGATTAGGGCCTGAAGCCATCCTGCGGTGTTGCGGCCAGCTCACAAGAAAACGAGTTGAAGAAAGGAGCTCAGGGGCACTGTAATTCACAAACCTGCAGAGTTATAAATGACAACTATCGTCCAAAAATATACTGAAGTAAGGCTGCCAAGAGGACTTGAAAGCGGGGCAGAATTGCAGGAAACCGATTTCAGGAGGTAGACTGGAATTGCATTGAAAGCATAGGAAAAGAGGCAGAACGTC
Organism: Globicephala melas; assembly: GCF_963455315.2. Classification (NCBI taxonomy): domain Eukaryota; kingdom Metazoa; phylum Chordata; class Mammalia; order Artiodactyla; family Delphinidae; genus Globicephala; species Globicephala melas. The sequence continues at coordinate 101,741 of NW_027207511.1, read as the reverse complement.
CACAATGATGCACTTGGCCAAAAAGGGCGTATGCGTTTTTTCCTGAATATATTCAGGAAAAAACGCATACGCCCTTTTTGGCCAACCAAGCAAGCTTGCAAAGGAAATCTGCACTACAATGAAGTCTCACTTCCCCCCGGTCAAAAGGGCCATCTGAAAAAAGTGTAAAATCCAGAAAGGCAGGACAGGCCATGGAGAACTGGGAGCCTTGTTATGCTGATGGGCGGGATGTAAACTGCCAACAGACACTCGGGAGAAGTGTATGGTGTTTCCTGAAACATCTAAAAAACAAAGCAACAGAGCCTAGGGCACTTCCACTTATGGTCCTATAGCTTAGGGAAATTAAAATCAAAAAGACACAGCCACCCCAATGTTTGGGACGCCTCTGTTTACAAGAACCTCGTTTACCGTACAAGTTCAATATCACAGAAAGTGAAAAATGGATAAAGAACTTGTGCTACTTACGTACAATGCAGTATCACTCAGCAGTGAAATCTATGTCATCAGGCCCGTAGCAGCACAATGAGTGGATTCAGGTACGATGATTCTAACTGAAATAAGTCACACAGAAAAAGAAACATCATAAGATATCAGTAATACACGGAATGTCAACTTGGCTACACAGGAACTGAATTACAGAACAGAACAGGGTCTCAAATTTAGAAAACCAACTTATGCTTGTTTAAGGGTAAAGGTGAGTTGGGGTGCTGCATAAAACCAGAGATTGAAATGAGCACAGATAAAGTTCCTTAAGCCAAATATGGAATAGACAAGAGCTACTCCTTGCTCAACGAAATGGACTCAACACCGCATATTAAACGCCTAAGAATGTACCTGACTCTTAAGTATCTTAAAACCTATGGATTGCTATGTCTCCGAAAGAGAATCAAGCATGTGTACAGGGACATAAACGCAGCAGTGATAGGATTGGAGAGGTTCGGTGAGCAAATGAAGACCCTTTGAAGTCATATTGCATGGTACCCATTCCACGGGTTTCAACTACCCAGGTTTAAGGTATTCTTCCTTCAGCTAAAACATGCATGTGGAACCTAGAGTATGATCAACCATGTGATCGGGAGACGTGTTCAAATATGTCTCAGTTTTCGTACCCTGGTACTCGGGTGCAACATTCCAGACGCTTTACTAACACTCTCCCGACTTGGAGAGTCAGTCCCTTTAACCTCCTGTTTGGCCCAGTTTGCAATTTCTGCGGAAGATGAACAGGAATAGCGAGAACCAATGAGAGACTAGCTGGAGGTGTCTGGACGGGCAAATTTAACTCTCATTTCCCACCAGGAAGAGGAAATAACCAAAGGCTCAGCGTGCCGTGCCAGAACCGGATTAGGGCCTGAAGCCATCCTGCGGTGTTGCGGCCAGCTCACAAGAAAACGAGTTGAAGAAAGGAGCTCAGGGGCACTGTAATTCACAAACCTGCAGAGTTATAAATGACAACTATCGTCCAAAAATATACTGAAGTAAGGCTGCCAAGAGGACTTGAAAGCGGGGCAGAATTGCAGGAAACCGATTTCAGGAGGTAGACTGGAATTGCATTGAAAGCATAGGAAAAGAGGCAGAACGTCCACAATGATGCACTTGGCCAAAAAGGGCGTATGCGTTTTTTCCTGAATATATTCAGGAAAAAACGCATACGCCCTTTTTGGCCAACCAAGCAAGCTTGCAAAGGAAATCTGCACTACAATGAAGTCTCACTTCCCCCCGGTCAAAAGGGCCATCTGAAAAAAGTGTAAAATCCAGAAAGGCAGGACAGGCCATGGAGAACTGGGAGCCTTGTTATGCTGATGGGCGGGATGTAAACTGCCAACAGACACTCGGGAGAAGTGTATGGTGTTTCCTGAAACATCTAAAAAACAAAGCAACAGAGCCTAGGGCACTTCCACTTATGGTCCTATAGCTTAGGGAAATTAAAATCAAAAAGACACAGCCACCCCAATGTTTGGGACGCCTCTGTTTACAAGAACCTCGTTTACCGTACAAGTTCAATATCACAGAAAGTGAAAAATGGATAAAGAACTTGTGGTACTTACGTACAATGCAGTATCACTCAGCAGTGAAATCTATGTCATCAGGCCCGTAGCAGCACAATGAGTGGATTCAGGTACGATGATTCTAACTGAAATAAGTCACACAGAAAAAGAAACATCATAAGATATCAGTAATACACGGAATGTAAACTTGGCTACACAGGAACTGAATTACAGAACAGAACAGGGTCTCAAATTTAGAAAACCAACTTATGCTTGTTTAAGGGTAAAGGTGAGTTGGGGTGCTGCATAAAACCAGAGATTGAAATGAGCACAGATAAAGTTCCTTAAGCCAAATATGGAATAGACAAGAGCTACTCCTTGCTCAACGAAATGGACTCAACACCGCATATTAAACGCCTAAGAATGTACCTGACTCTTAAGTATCTTAAAACCTATGGATTGCTATGTCTCCGAAAGAGAATCAAGCATGTGTACAGGGACATAAACGCAGCAGTGATAGGATTGGAGAGGTTCGGTGAGCAAATGAAGACCCTTTGAAGTCATATTGCATGGTACCCATTCCACGGGTTTCAACTACCCAGGTTTAAGGTATTCTTCCTTCAGCTAAAACATGCATGTGGAACCTAGAGTATGATCAACCATGTGATCGGGAGACGTGTTCAAATATGTCTCAGTTTTCGTACCCTGGTACTCGGGTGCAACATTCCAGACGCTTTACTAACACTCTCCCGACTTGGAGAGTCAGTCCCTTTAACCTCCTGTTTGGCCCAGTTTGCAATTTCTGCGGAAGATGAACAGGAATAGCGAGAACCAATGAGAGACTAGCTGGAGGTGTCTGGACGGGCAAATTTAACTCTCATTTCCCACCAGGAAGAGGAAATAACCAAAGGCTCAGCGTGCCGTGCCGGAACCAGATTAGGGCCTGAAGCCATCCTGCGGTGTTGCGGCCAGCTCACAAGAAAACGAGTTGAAGAAAGGAGCTCAGGGGCACTGTAATTCACAAACCTGCAGAGTTATAAATGACAACTATCGTCCAAAAATATACTGAAGTAAGGCTGCCAAGAGGACTTGAAAGCGGGGCAGAATTGCAGGAAACCGATTTCAGGAGGTAGACTGGAATTGCATTGAAAGCATAGGAAAAGAGGCAGAACGTCCACAATGATGCACTTGGCCAAAAAGGGCGTATGCGTTTTTTCCTGAATATATTCAGGAAAAAACGCATACGCCCTTTTTGGCCAACCAAGCAAGCTTGCAAAGGAAATCTGCACTACAATGAAGTCTCACTTCCCCCCGGTCAAAAGGGCCATCTGAAAAAAGTGTAAAATCCAGAAAGGCAGGACAGGCCATGGAGAACTGGGAGCCTTGTTATGCTGATGGGCGGGATGTAAACTGCCAACAGACACTCGGGAGAAGTGTATGGTGTTTCCTGAAACATCTAAAAAACAAAGCAACAGAGCCTAGGGCACTTCCACTTATGGTCCTATAGCTTAGGGAAATTAAAATCAAAAAGACACAGCCACCCCAATGTTTGGGACGCCTCTGTTTACAAGAACCTCGTTTACCGTACAAGTTCAATATCACAGAAAGTGAAAAATGGATAAAGAACTTGTGGTACTTACGTACAATGCAGTATCACTCAGCAGTGAAATCTATGTCATCAGGCCCGTAGCAGCACAATGAGTGGATTCAGGTACGATGATTCTAACTGAAATAAGTCACACAGAAAAAGAAACATCATAAGATATCAGTAATACACGGAATGTAAACTTGGCTACACAGGAACTGAATTACAGAACAGAACAGGGTCTCAAATTTAGAAAACCAACTTATGCTTGTTTAAGGGTAAAGGTGAGTTGGGGTGCTGCATAAAACCAGAGATTGAAATGAGCACAGATAAAGTTCCTTAAGCCAAATATGGAATAGACAAGAGCTACTCCTTGCTCAACGAAATGGACTCAACACCGCATATTAAACGCCTAAGAATGTACCTGACTCTTAAGTATCTTAAAACCTATGGATTGCTATGTCTCCGAAAGAGAATCAAGCATGTGTACAGGGACATAAACGCAGCAGTGATAGGATTGGAGAGGTTCGGTGAGCAAATGAAGACCCTTTGAAGTCATATTGCATGGTACCCATTCCACGGGTTTCAACTACCCAGGTTTAAGGTATTCTTCCTTCAGCTAAAACATGCATGTGGAACCTAGAGTATGATCAACCATGTGATCGGGAGACGTGTTCAAATATGTCTCAGTTTTCGTACCCTGGTACTCGGGTGCAACATTCCAGACGCTTTACTAACACTCTCCCCACTTGGAGAGTCAGCGCCTTTAACCTCCTGTTTGGCCCAGTTTGCAATTTCTGCGGAAGATGAACAGGAATAGCGAGAACCAATGAGAGACTAGCTGGAGGTGTCTGGACGGGCAAATTTAACTCTCATTTCCCACCAGGAAGAGGAAATAACCAAAGGCTCAGCGTGCCGTGCCGGAACCAGATTAGGGCCTGAAGCCATCCTGCGGTATTGCGGCCAGCTCACAAGAAAACGAGTTGAAGAAAGGAGCTCAGGGGCACTGTAATTCACAAACCTGCAGAGTTATAAATGACAACTATCGTCCAAAAATATACTGAAGTAAGGCTGCCAAGAGGACTTGAAAGCGGGGCAGAATTGCAGGAAACCGATTTCAGGAGGTAGACTGGAATTGCATTGAAAGCATAGGAAAAGAGGCAGAACGTCCACAATGATGCACTTGGCCAAAAAGGGCGTATGCGTTTTTTCCTGAATATATTCAGGAAAAAACGCATACGCCCTTTTTGGCCAACCAAGCAAGCTTGCAAAGGAAATCTGCACTACAATGAAGTCTCACTTCCCCCCGGTCAAAAGGGCCATCTGAAAAAAGTGTAAAATCCAGAAAGGCAGGACAGGCCATGGAGAACTGGGAGCCTTGTTATGCTGATGGGCGGGATGTAAACTGCCAACAGACACTCGGGAGAAGTGTATGGTGTTTCCTGAAACATCTAAAAAACAAAGCAACAGAGCCTAGGCCACTTCCACTTATGGTCCTATAGCTTAGGGAAATTAAAATCAAAAAGACACAGCCACCCCAAAGTTTGGGACGCCTCTGTTTACAAGAACCTCGTTTACCGTACAAGTTCAATATCACAGAAAGTGAAAAATGGATAAAGAACTTGTGCTACTTACGTACAATGCAGTATCACTCAGCAGTGAAATCTATGTCATCAGGCCCGTAGCAGCACAATGAGTGGATTCAGGTACGATGATTCTAACTGAAATAAGTCACACAGAAAAAGAAACATCATACGATATCAGTAATACACGGAATGTCAACTTGGCTACACAGGAACTGAATTACAGAACAGAACAGGGTCTCAAATTTAGAAAACCAACTTATGCTTGTTTAAGGGTAAAGGTGAGTTGGGGTGCTGCATAAAACCAGAGATTGAAATGAGCACAGATAAAGTTCCTTAAGCCAAATATGGAATAGACAAGAGCTACTCCTTGCTCAACGAAATGGACTCAACACCGCATATTAAACGCCTAAGAATGTACCTGACTCTTAAGTATCTTAAAACCTATGGATTGCTATGTCTCCGAAAGAGAATCAAGCATGTGTACAGGGACATAAACGCAGCAGTGATAGGATTGGAGAGGTTCGGTGAGCAAATGAAGACCCTTTGAAGTCATATTGCATGGTACCCATTCCACGGGTTTCAACTACCCAGGTTTAAGGTATTCTTCCTTCAGCTAAAACATGCATGTGGAACCTAGAGTATGATCAACCATGTGATCGGGAGACGTGTTCAAATATGTCTCAGTTTTCGTACCCTGGTACTCGGGTGCAACATTCCAGACGCTTTACTAACACTCTCCCCACTTGGAGAGTCAGCGCCTTTAACCTCCTGTTTGGCCCAGTTTGCAATTTCTGCGGAAGATGTACAGGAATAGCGAGAACCAATGAGAGACTAGCTGGAGGTGTCTGGACGGGCAAATTTAACTCTCATTTCCCACCAGGAAGAGGAAATAACCAAAGGCTCAGCGTGCCGTGCCGGAACCAGATTAGGGCCTGAAGCCATCCTGCGGTATTGCGGCCAGCTCACAAGAAAACGAGTTGAAGAAAGGAGCTCAGGGGCACTGTAATTCACAAACCTGCAGAGTTATAAATGACAACTATCGTCCAAAAATATACTGAAGTAAGGCTGCCAAGAGGACTTGAAAGCGGGGCAGAATTGCAGGAAACCGATTTCAGGAGGTAGACTGGAATTGCATTGAAAGCATAGGAAAAGAGGCAGAACGTCCACAATGATGCACTTGGCCAAAAAGGGCGTATGCGTTTTTTCCTGAATATATTCAGGAAAAAACGCATACGCCCTTTTTGGCCAACCAAGCAAGCTTGCAAAGGAAATCTGCACTACAATGAAGTCTCACTTCCCCCCGGTCAAAAGGGCCATCTGAAAAAAGTGTAAAATCCAGAAAGGCAGGACAGGCCATGGAGAACTGGGAGCCTTGTTATGCTGATGGGCGGGATGTAAACTGCCAACAGACACTCGGGAGAAGTGTATGGTGTTTCCTGAAACATCTAAAAAACAAAGCAACAGAGCCTAGGCCACTTCCACTTATGGTCCTATAGCTTAGGGAAATTAAAATCAAAAAGACACAGCCACCCCAAAGTTTGGGACGCCTCTGTTTACAAGAACCTCGTTTACCGTACAAGTTCAATATCACAGAAAGTGAAAAATGGATAAAGAACTTGTGCTACTTACGTACAATGCAGTATCACTCAGCAGTGAAATCTATGTCATCAGGCCCGTAGCAGCACAATGAGTGGATTCAGGTACGATGATTCTAACTGAAATAAGTCACACAGAAAAAGAAACATCATACGATATCAGTAATACACGGAATGTCAACTTGGCTACACAGGAACTGAATTACAGAACAGAACAGGGTCTCAAATTTAGAAAACCAACTTATGCTTGTTTAAGGGTAAAGGTGAGTTGGGGTGCTGCATAAAACCAGAGATTGAAATGAGCACAGATAAAGTTCCTTAAGCCAAATATGGAATAGACAAGAGCTACTCCTTGCTCAACGAAATGGACTCAACACCGCATATTAAACGCCTAAGAATGTACCTGACTCTTAAGTATCTTAAAACCTATGGATTGCTATGTCTCCGAAAGAGAATCAAGCATGTGTACAGGGACATAAACGCAGCAGTGATAGGATTGGAGAGGTTCGGTGAGCAAATGAAGACCCTTTGAAGTCATATTGCATGGTACCCATTCCACGGGTTTCAACTACCCAGGTTTAAGGTATTCTTCCTTCAGCTAAAACATGCATGTGGAACCTAGAGTATGATCAACCATGTGATCGGGAGATGTGTTCAAATATGTCTCAGTTTTCGTACCCTGGTACTCGGGTGCAACATTCCAGACGCTTTACTAACACTCTCCCGACTTGGAGAGTCAGTCCCTTTAACCTCCTGTTTGGCCCAGTTTGCAATTTCTGCGGAAGATGAACAGGAATAGCGAGAACCAATGAGAGACTAGCTGGAGGTGTCTGGACGGGCAAATTTAACTCTCATTTCCCACCAGGAAGAGGAAATAACCAAAGGCTCAGCGTGCCGTGCCGGAACCAGATTAGGGCCTGAAGCCATCCTGCGGTGTTGCGGCCAGCTCACAAGAAAACGAGTTGAAGAAAGGAGCTCAGGGGCACTGTAATTCACAAACCTGCAGAGTTATAAATGACAACTATCGTCCAAAAATATACTGAAGTAAGGCTGCCAAGAGGACTTGAAAGCGGGGCAGAATTGCAGGAAACCGATTTCAGGAGGTAGACCGGAATTGCATTGAAAGCATAGGAAAAGAGGCAGAACGTCCACAATGATGCACTTGGCCAAAAAGGGCGTATGCGTTTTTTCCTGAATATATTCAGGAAAGAACGCATACGCCCTTTTTGGCCAACCAAGCAAGCTTGCAAAGGAAATCTGCACTACAATGAAGTCTCACTTCCCCCCGGTCAAAAGGGCCATCTGAAAAAAGTGTAAAATCCAGAACGGCAGGACAGGCCATGGAGAACTGGGAGCCTTGTTATGCTGATGGACGGGATGTAAACTGCCAACAGACACTCGGGAGAAGTGTATGGTGTTTCCTGAAACATCTAAAAAACAAAGCAACAGAGCCTAGGGCACTTCCACTTATGGTCCTATAGCTTAGGGAAATTAAAATCAAAAAGACACAGCCACCCCAATGTTTGGGACGCCTCTGTTTACAAGAACCTCGTTTACCGTACAAGTTCAATATCACAGAAAGTGAAAAATGGATAAAGAACTTGTGGTACTTACGTACAATGCAGTATCACTCAGCAGTGAAATCTATGTCATCAGGCCCGTAGCAGCACAATGAGTGGATTCAGGTACGATGATTCTAACTGAAATAAGTCACACAGAAAAAGAAACATCATAAGATATCAGTAATACACGGAATGTCAACTTGGCTACACAGGAACTGAATTACAGAACAGAACAGGGTCTCAAATTTAGAAAACCAACTTATGCTTGTTTAAGGGTAAAGGTGAGTTGGGGTGCTGCATAAAACCAGAGATTGAAATGAGCACAGATAAAGTTCCTTAAGCCAAATATGGAATAGACAAGAGCTACTCCTTGCTCAACGAAATGGACTCAACACCGCATATTAAACGCCTAAGAATGTACCTGACTCTTAAGTATCTTAAAACCTATGGATTGCTATGTCTCCGAAAGAGAATCAAGCATGTGTACAGGGACATAAACGCAGCAGTGATAGGATTGGAGAGGTTCGGTGAGCAAATGAAGACCCTTTGAAGTCATATTGCATGGTACCCATTCCACGGGTTTCAACTACCCAGGTTTAAGGTATTCTTCCTTCAGCTAAAACATGCATGTGGAACCTAGAGTATGATCAACCATGTGATCGGGAGACGTGTTCAAATATGTCTCAGTTTTCGTACCCTGGTACTCGGGTGCAACATTCCAGACGCTTTACTAACACTCTCCCGACTTGGAGAGTCAGTCCCTTTAACCTCCTGTTTGGCCCAGTTTGCAATTTCTGCGGAAGATGAACAGGAATAGCGAGAACCAATGAGAGACTAGCTGGAGGTGTCTGGACGGGCAAATTTAACTCTCATTTCCCACCAGGAAGAGGAAATAACCAAAGGCTCAGCGTGCCGTGCCAGAACCGGATTAGGGCCTGAAGCCATCCTGCGGTGTTGCGGCCAGCTCACAAGAAAACGAGTTGAAGAAAGGAGCTCAGGGGCACTGTAATTCACAAACCTGCAGAGTTATAAATGACAACTATCGTCCAAAAATATACTGAAGTAAGGCTGCCAAGAGGACTTGAAAGCGGGGCAGAATTGCAGGAAACCGATTTCAGGAGGTAGACTGGAATTGCATTGAAAGCATAGGAAAAGAGGCAGAACGTCCACAATGATGCACTTGGCCAAAAAGGGCGTATGCGTTTTTTCCTGAATATATTCAGGAAAAAACGCATACGCCCTTTTTGGCCAACCAAGCAAGCTTGCAAAGGAAATCTGCACTACAATGAAGTCTCACTTCCCCCCGGTCAAAAGGGCCATCTGAAAAAAGTGTAAAATCCAGAAAGGCAGGACAGGCCATGGAGAACTGGGAGCCTTGTTATGCTGATGGGCGGGATGTAAACTGCCAACAGACACTCGGGAGAAGTGTATGGTGTTTCCTGAAACATCTAAAAAACAAAGCAACAGAGCCTAGGGCACTTCCACTTATGGTCCTATAGCTTAGGGAAATTAAAATCAAAAAGACACAGCCACCCCAATGTTTGGGACGCCTCTGTTTACAAGAACCTCGTTTACCGTACAAGTTCAATATCACAGAAAGTGAAAAATGGATAAAGAACTTGTGGTACTTACGTACAATGCAGTATCACTCAGCAGTGAAATCTATGTCATCAGGCCCGTAGCAGCACAATGAGTGGATTCAGGTACGATGATTCTAACTGAAATAAGTCACACAGAAAAAGAAACATCATAAGATATCAGTAATACACGGAATGTAAACTTGGCTACACAGGAACTGAATTACAGAACAGAACAGGGTCTCAAATTTAGAAAACCAACTTATGCTTGTTTAAGGGTAAAGGTGAGTTGGGGTGCTGCATAAAACCAGAGATTGAAATGAGCACAGATAAAGTTCCTTAAGCCAAATATGGAATAGACAAGAGCTACTCCTTGCTCAACGAAATGGACTCAACACCGCATATTAAACGCCTAAGAATGTACCTGACTCTTAAGTATCTTAAAACCTATGGATTGCTATGTCTCCGAAAGAGAATCAAGCATGTGTACAGGGACATAAACGCAGCAGTGATAGGATTGGAGAGGTTCGGTGAGCAAATGAAGACCCTTTGAAGTCATATTGCATGGTACCCATTCCACGGGTTTCAACTACCCAGGTTTAAGGTATTCTTCCTTCAGCTAAAACATGCATGTGGAACCTAGAGTATGATCAACCATGTGATCGGGAGACGTGTTCAAATATGTCTCAGTTTTCGTACCCTGGTACTCGGGTGCAACATTCCAGACGCTTTACTAACACTCTCCCGACTTGGAGAGTCAGTCCCTTTAACCTCCTGTTTGGCCCAGTTTGCAATTTCTGCGGAAGATGAACAGGAATAGCGAGAACCAATGAGAGACTAGCTGGAGGTGTCTGGACGGGCAAATTTAACTCTCATTTCCCACCAGGAAGAGGAAATAACCAAAGGCTCAGCGTGCCGTGCCGGAACCAGATTAGGGCCTGAAGCCATCCTGTGGTGTTGCGGCCAGCTCACAAGAAAGCGAGTTGAAGAAAGGAGCTCAGGGGCACTGTAATTCACAAACCTGCAGAGTTATAAATGACAACTATCGTCCAAAAATATACTGAAGTAAGGCTGCCAAGAGGACTTGAAAGCGGGGCAGAATTGCAGGAAACCGATTTCAGGAGGTAGACTGGAATTGCATTGAAAGCATAGGAAAAGAGGCAGAACGTCCACAATGATGCACTTGGCCAAAAAGGGCGTATGCGTTTTTTCCTGAATATATTCAGGAAAAAACGCATACGCCCTTTTTGGCCAACCAAGCAAGCTTGCAAAGGAAATCTGCACTACAATGAAGTCTCACTTCCCCCCGGTCAAAAGGGCCATCTGAAAAAAGTGTAAAATCCAGAAAGGCAGGACAGGCCATGGAGAACTGGGAACCTTGTTATGCTGATGGGCGGGATGTAAACTGCCAACAGACACTCGGGAGAAGTGTATGGTGTTTCCTGAAACATCTAAAAAACAAAGCAACAGAGCCTAGGGCACTTCCACTTATGGTCCTATAGCTTAGGGAAATTAAAATAAAAAAGATACAGCCACCCCAATGTTTGGGACGCCTCTGTTTACAAGAACCTCGTTTACCGTACAAGTTCAATATCACAGAAAGTGAAAAATGGATAAAGAACTTGTGGTACTTACGTACAACGCAGTATCACTCAGCAGTGAAATCTATGCCATCAGGCCCGTAGCAGCACAATGAGTGGATTCAGGTACGATGATTCTAACTGAGGTAAGTCACACAGAAAAAGAAAAATCATACGATATCAGTAATACATGGAATGTAAACTTGGCTACACCGGAACTGAATTACAGAACAGAACAGGGTCTCAAATTTAGAAAACCAACTTATGCTTGTTTAAGGGTAAAGGTGAGTTGGGGTGCTGCATAAAACCAGAGATTGAAATGAGCACAGATAAAGTTCCTTAAGCCAAATATGGAATAGACAAGAGCTACACCTTGCTCAACGAAATGGACTCAACACCGCATATTAAACGCCTAAGAATGTACCTGACTCTTAAGTATCTTAAAACCTATGGATTGCTATGTCTCCGAAAGAGAATCAAGCATGTGTATAAGGACATAAACGCAGCAGTGATAGGATTGGAGAGGTTCGGTGAGCAAATGAAGAGCCTTTGAAGTCATATTGCATGGTACCCATTCCACGGGTTTCAACTACCCAGGTTTAAGGTATTCTTCCTTCAGCTAAAACATGCATGTGGAACCTAGAGTATGATCAACCATGTGATCGGGAGACGTGTTCAAATATGTCTCAGTTTTCGTACCCTGGTACTCGGGTGCAACATTCCAGACGCTTTACTAACACTCTCCCGACTTGGAGAGTCAGTCCCTTTAACCTCCTGTTTGGCCCAGTTTGCAATTTCTGCGGAAGATGAACAGGAATAGCGAGAACCAATGAGAGACTAGCTGGAGGTGTCTGGACGGGCAAATTTAACTCTCATTTCCCACCAGGAAGAGGAAATAACCAAAGGCTCAGCGTGCCGTGCCGGAACCAGATTAGGGCCTGAAGCCATCCTGCGGTGTTGCGGCCAGCTCACAAGAAAACGAGTTGAAGAAAGGAGCTCAGGGGCACTGTAATTCACAAACCTGCAGAGTTATAAATGACAGCTATCGTCCAAAAATATACTGAAGTAAGGCTGCCAAGAGGACTTGAAAGCGGGGCAGAATTGCAGGAAACCGATTTCAGGAGGTAGACTGGAATTGCATTGAAAGCATAGGAAAAGAGGCAGAACGTCCACAATGATGCACTTGGCCAAAAAGGGCGTATGCGTTTTTTCCTGAATATATTCAGGAAAGAACGCATACGCCCTTTTTGGCCAACCAAGCAAGCTTGCAAAGGAAATCTGCACTACAATGAAGTCTCACTTCCCCCCCCCCCCGGTCAAAAGGGCCATCTGAAAAAAGTGTAAAATCCAGAAAGGCAGGACAGGCCATGGAGAACTGGGAGCCTTGTTATGCTGATGGGCGGGATGTAAACTGCCAACAGACACTCGGGAGAAGTGTATGGTGTTTCCTGAAACATCTAAAAAACAAAGCAACAGAGCCTAGGCCACTTCCACTTATGGTCCTATAGCTTAGGGAAATTAAAATCAAAAAGACACAGCCACCCCAAAGTTTGGGACGCCTCTGTTTACAAGAACCTCGTTTACCGTACAAGTTCAATATCACAGAAAGTGAAAAATGGATAAAGAACTTGTGCTACTTACGTACAATGCAGTATCACTCAGCAGTGAAATCTATGTCATCAGGCCCGTAGCAGCACAATGAGTGGATTCAGGTACGATGATTCTAACTGAAATAAGTCACACAGAAAAAGAAACATCATAAGATATCAGTAATACACGGAATGTCAACTTGGCTACACAGGAACTGAATTACAGAACAGAACAGGGTCTCAAATTTAGAAAACCAACTTATGCTTGTTTAAGGGTAAAGGTGAGTTGGGGTGCTGCATAAAACCAGAGATTGAAATGAGCACAGATAAAGTTCCTTAAGCCAAATATGGAATAGACAAGAGCTACTCCTTGCTCAACGAAATGGACTCAACACCGCATATTAAACGCCTAAGAATGTACCTGACTCTTAAGTATCTTAAAACCTATGGATTGCTATGTCTCCGAAAGAGAATCAAGCATGTGTACAGGGACATAAACGCAGCAGTGATAGGATTGGAGAGGTTCGGTGAGCAAATGAAGACCCTTTGAAGTCATATTGCATGGTACCCATTCCACGGGTTTCAACTACCCAGGTTTAAGGTATTCTTCCTTCAGCTAAAACATGCATGTGGAACCTAGAGTATGATCAACCATGTGATCGGGAGACGTGTTCAAATATGTCTCAGTTTTCGTACCCTGGTACTCGGGTGCAACATTCCAGACGCTTTACTAACACTCTCCCGACTTGGAGAGTCAGTCCCTTTAACCTCCTGTTTGGCCCAGTTTGCAATTTCTGCGGAAGATGAACAGGAATAGCGAGAACCAATGAGAGACTAGCTGGAGGTGTCTGGACGGGCAAATTTAACTCTCATTTCCCACCAGGAAGAGGAAATAACCAAAGGCTCAGCGTGCCGTGCTGGAACCAGATTAGGGCCTGAAGCCATCCTGCGGTGTTGCGGCCAGCTCACAAGAAAACGAGTTGAAGAAAGGAGCTCAGGGGCACTGTAATTCACAAACCTGCAGAGTTATAAATGACAACTATCGTCCAAAAATATACTGAAGTAAGGCTGCCAAGAGGACTTGAAAGCGGGGCAGAATTGCAGGAAACCGATTTCAGGAGGTAGACTGGAATTGCATTGAAAGCATAGGAAAAGAGGCAGAACGTCCACAATGATGCACTTGGCCAAAAAGGGCGTATGCGTTTTTTCCTGAATATATTCAGGAAAAAACGCATACGCCCTTTTTGGCCAACCAAGCAAGCTTGCAAAGGAAATCTGCACTACAATGAAGTCTCACTTCCCCCCGGTCAAAAGGGCCATCTGAAAAAAGTGTAAAATCCAGAAAGGCAGGACAGGCCATGGAGAACTGGGAGCCTTGTTATGCTGATGGGCGGGATGTAAACTGCCAACAGACACTCGGGAGAAGTGTATGGTGTTTCCTGAAACATCTAAAAAACAAAGCAACAGAGCCTAGGCCATTTCCACTTATGGTCCTATAGCTTAGGGAAATTAAAATCAAAAAGACACAGCCACCCCAAAGTTTGGGACGCCTCTGTTTACAAGAACCTCGTTTACCGTACAAGTTCAATATCACAGAAAGTGAAAAATGGATAAAGAACTTGTGCTACTTACGTACAATGCAGTATCACTCAGCAGTGAAATCTATGTCATCAGGCCCGTAGCAGCACAATGAGTGGATTCAGGTACGATGATTCTAACTGAAATAAGTCACACAGAAAAAGAAACATCATAAGATATCAGTAATACACGGAATGTAAACTTGGCTACACAGGAACTGAATTACAGAACAGAACAGGGTCTCAAATTTAGAAAACCAACTTATGCTTGTTTAAGGGTAAAGGTGAGTTGGGGTGCTGCATAAAACCAGAGATTGAAATGAGCACAGATAAAGTTCCTTAAGCCAAATATGGAATAGACAAGAGCTACTCCTTGCTCAACGAAATGGACTCAACACCGCATATTAAACGCCTAAGAATGTACCTGACTCTTAAGTATCTTAAAACCTATGGATTGCTATGTCTCCGAAAGAGAATCAAGCATGTGTACAGGGACATAAACGCAGCAGTGATAGGATTGGAGAGGTTCGGTGAGCAAATGAAGACCCTTTGAAGTCATATTGCATGGTACCCATTCCACGGGTTTCAACTACCCAGGTTTAAGGTATTCTTCCTTCAGCTAAAACATGCATGTGGAACCTAGAGTATGATCAACCATGTGATCGGGAGACGTGTTCAAATATGTCTCAGTTTTCGTACCCTGGTACTCGGGTGCAACATTCCAGACGCTTTACTAACACTCTCCCGACTTGGAGAGTCAGTCCCTTTAACCTCCTGTTTGGCCCAGTTTGCAATTTCTGCGGAAGATGAACAGGAATAGCGAGAACCAATGAGAGACTAGCTGGAGGTGTCTGGACGGGCAAATTTAACTCTCATTTCCCACCAGGAAGAGGAAATAACCAAAGGCTCAGCGTGCCGTGCCGGAACCAGATTAGGGCCTGAAGCCATCCTGCGGTGTTGCGGCCAGCTCACAAGAAAACGAGTTGAAGAAAGGAGCTCAGGGGCACTGTAATTCACAAACCTGCAGAGTTATAAATGACAACTATCGTCCAAAAATATACTGAAGTAAGGCTGCCAAGAGGACTTGAAAGCGGGGCAGAATTGCAGGAAACCGATTTCAGGAGGTAGACTGGAATTGCATTGAAAGCATAGGAAAAGAGGCAGAACGTCCACAATGATGCACTTGGCCAAAAAGGGCGTATGCGTTTTTTCCTGAATATATTCAGGAAAGAACGCATACGCCCTTTTTGGCCAACCAAGCAAGCTTGCAAAGGAAATCTGCACTACAATGAAGTCTCACTTCCCCCCGGTCAAAAGGGCCATCTGAAAAAAGTGTAAAATCCAGAAAGGCAGGACAGGCCATGGAGAACTGGGAGCCTTGTTATGCTGATGGGCGGGATATAAACTGCCAACAGACACTCGGGAGAAGTGTATGGTGTTTCCTGAAACATCTAAAAAACAAAGCAACAGAGCCTAGGGCACTTCCACTTATGGTCCTATAGCTTAGGGAAATTAAAATCAAAAAGACACAGCCACCCCAATGTTTGGGACGCCTCTGTTTACAAGAACCTCGTTTACCGTACAAGTTCAATATCACAGAAAGTGAAAAATGGATAAAGAACTTGTGGTACTTACGTACAATGCAGTATCACTCAGCAGTGAAATCTATGTCATCAGGCCCGTAGCAGCACAATGAGTGGATTCAGGTACGATGATTCTAACTGAAATAAGTCACACAGAAAAAGAAACATCATACGATATCAGTAATACACGGAATGTCAACTTGGCTACACAGGAACTGAATTACAGAACAGAACAGGGTCTCAAATTTAGAAAACCAACTTATGCTTGTTTAAGGGTAAAGGTGAGTTGGGGTGCTGCATAAAACCAGAGATTGAAATGAGCACAGATAAAGTTCCTTAAGCCAAATATGGAATAGACAAGAGCTACTCCTTGCTCAACGAAATGGACTCAACACCGCATATTAAACGCCTAAGAATGTACCTGACTCTTAAGTATCTTAAAACCTATGGATTGCTATGTCTCCGAAAGAGAATCAAGCATGTGTACAGGGACATAAACGCAGCAGTGATAGGATTGGAGAGGTTCGGTGAGCAAATGAAGACCCTTTGAAGTCATATTGCATGGTACCCATTCCACGGGTTTCAACTACCCAGGTTTAAGGTATTCTTCCTTCAGCTAAAACATGCATGTGGAACCTAGAGTATGATCAACCATGTGATCGGGAGACGTGTTCAAATATGTCTCAGTTTTCGTACCCTGGTACTCGGGTGCAACATTCCAGACGCTTTACTAACACTCTCCCGACTTGGAGAGTCAGTCCCTTTAACCTCCTGTTTGGCCCAGTTTGCAATTTCTGCGGAAGATGAACAGGAATAGCGAGAACCAATGAGAGACTAGCTGGAGGTGTCTGGACGGGCAAATTTAACTCTCATTTCCCACCAGGAAGAGGAAATAACCAAAGGCTCAGCGTGCCGTGCCGGAACCAGATTAGGGCCTGAAGCCATCCTGCGGTGTTGCGGCCAGCTCACAAGAAAACGAGTTGAAGAAAGGAGCTCAGGGGCACTGTAATTCACAAACCTGCAGAGTTATAAATGACAACTATCGTCCAAAAATATACTGAAGTAAGGCTGCCAAGAGGACTTGAAAGCGGGGCAGAATTGCAGGAAACCGATTTCAGGAGGTAGACTGGAATTGCATTGAAAGCATAGGAAAAGAGGCAGAACGTCCACAATGATGCACTTGGCCAAAAAGGGCGTATGCGTTTTTTCCTGAATATATTCAGGAAAGAACGCATACGCCCTTTTTGGCCAACCAAGCAAGCTTGCAAAGGAAATCTGCACTACAATGAAGTCTCACTTCCCCCCGGTCAAAAGGGCCATCTGAAAAAAGTGTAAAATCCAGAAAGGCAGGACAGGCCATGGAGAACTGGGAGCCTTGTTATGCTGATGGGCGGGATGTAAACTGCCAACAGACACTCGGGAGAAGTGTATGGTGTTTCCTGAAACATCTAAAAAACAAAGCAACAGAGCCTAGGGCACTTCCACTTATGGTCCTATAGCTTAGGGAAATTAAAATCAAAAAGACACAGCCACCCCAATGTTTGGGACGCCTCTGTTTACAAGAACCTCGTTTACCGTACAAGTTCAATATCACAGAAAGTGAAAAATGGATAAAGAACTTGTGGTACTTACGTACAATGCAGTATCACTCAGCAGTGAAATCTATGTCATCAGGCCCGTAGCAGCACAATGAGTGGATTCAGGTACGATGATTCTAACTGAAATAAGTCACACAGAAAAAGAAACATCATAAGATATCAGTAATACACGGAATGTAAACTTGGCTACACAGGAACTGAATTACAGAACAGAACAGGGTCTCAAATTTAGAAAACCAACTTATGCTTGTTTAAGGGTAAAGGGGAGTTGGGGTGCTGCATAAAACCAGAGATTGAAATGAGCACAGATAAAGTTCCTTAAGCCAAATATGGAATAGACAAGAGCTACTCCTTGCTCAACGAAATGGACTCAACACCGCATATTAAACGCCTAAGAATGTACCTGACTCTTAAGTATCTTAAAACCTATGGATTGCTATGTCTCCGAAAGAGAATCAAGCATGTGTACAGGGACATAAACGCAGCAGTGATAGGATTGGAGAGGTTCGGTGAGCAAATGAAGACCCTTTGAAGTCATATTGCATGGTACCCATTCCACGGGTTTCAACTACCCAGGTTTAAGGTATTCTTCCTTCAGCTAAAACATGCATGTGGAACCTAGAGTATGATCAACCATGTGATCGGGAGACGTGTTCAAATATGTCTCAGTTTTCGTACCCTGGTACTCGGGTGCAACATTCCAGACGCTTTACTAACACTCTCCCCACTTGGAGAGTCAGCGCCTTTAACCTCCTGTTTGGCCCAGTTTGCAATTTCTGCGGAAGATGAACAGGAATAGCGAGAACCAATGAGAGACTAGCTGGAGGTGTCTGGACGGGCAAATTTAACTCTCATTTCCCACCAGGAAGAGGAAATAACCAAAGGCTCAGCGTGCCGTGCCGGAACCAGATTAGGGCCTGAAGCCATCCTGCGGTGTTGCGGCCAGCTCACAAGAAAACGAGTTGAAGAAAGGAGCTCAGGGGCACTGTAATTCACAAACCTGCAGAGTTATAAATGACAACTATCGTCCAAAAATATACTGAAGTAAGGCTGCCAAGAGGACTTGAAAGCGGGGCAGAATTGCAGGAAACCGATTTCAGGAGGTAGACTGGAATTGCATTGAAAGCATAGGAAAAGAGGCAGAACGTCCACAATGATGCACTTGGCCAAAAAGGGCGTATGCGTTTTTTCCTGAATATATTCAGGAAAAAACGCATACGCCCTTTTTGGCCAACCAAGCAAGCTTGCAAAGGAAATCTGCACTACAATGAAGTCTCACTTCCCCCCGGTCAAAAGGGCCATCTGAAAAAAGTGTAAAATCCAGAAAGGCAGGACAGGCCATGGAGAACTGGGAGCCTTGTTATGCTGATGGGTGGGATGTAAACTGCCAACAGACACTCGGGAGAAGTGTATGGTGTTTCCTGAAACATCTAAAAAACAAAGCAACAGAGCCTAGGCCACTTCCACTTATGGTCCTATAGCTTAGGGAAATTAAAATCAAAAAGACACAGCCACCCCAAAGTTTGGGACGCCTCTGTTTACAAGAACCTCGTTTACCGTACAAGTTCAATATCACAGAAAGTGAAAAATGGATAAAGAACTTGTGCTACTTACGTACAATGCAGTATCACTCAGCAGTGAAATCTATGTCATCAGGCCCGTAGCAGCACAATGAGTGGATTCAGGTACGATGATTCTAACTGAAATAAGTCACACAGAAAAAGAAACATCATACGATATCAGTAATACACGGAATGTCAACTTGGCTACACAGGAACTGAATTACAGAACATAACAGGGTCTCAAATTTAGAAAACCAACTTATGCTTGTTTAAGGGTAAAGGTGAGTTGGGGTGCTGCATAAAACCAGAGATTGAAATGAGCACAGATAAAGTTCCTTAAGCCAAATATGGAATAGACAAGAGCTACTCCTTGCTCAACGAAATGGACTCAACACCGCATATTAAACGCCTAAGAATGTACCTGACTCTTAAGTATCTTAAAACCTATGGATTGCTATGTCTCCGAAAGAGAATCAAGCATGTGTACAGGGACATAAACGCAGCAGTGATAGGATTGGAGAGGTTCGGTGAGCAAATGAAGACCCTTTGAAGTCATATTGCATGGTACCCATTCCACGGGTTTCAACTACCCAGGTTTAAGGTATTCTTCCTTCAGCTAAAACATGCATGTGGAACCTAGAGTATGATCAACCATGTGATCGGGAGACGTGTTCAAATATGTCTCAGTTTTCGTACCCTGGTACTCGGGTGCAACATTCCAGACGCTTTACTAACACTCTCCCGACTTGGAGAGTCAGTCCCTTTAACCTCCTGTTTGGCCCAGTTTGCAATTTCTGCGGAAGATGAACAGGAATAGCGAGAACCAATGAGAGACTAGCTGGAGGTGTCTGGAC
This sequence comes from Globicephala melas, assembly GCF_963455315.2. Classification (NCBI taxonomy): domain Eukaryota; kingdom Metazoa; phylum Chordata; class Mammalia; order Artiodactyla; family Delphinidae; genus Globicephala; species Globicephala melas. The sequence goes on along the minus strand of NW_027207511.1, from coordinate 81,508 downwards.
GGGCAAATTTAACTCTCATTTCCCACCAGGAAGAGGAAATAACCAAAGGCTCAGCGTGCCGTGCCGGAACCAGATTAGGGCCTGAAGCCATCTGCGGTGTTGCGGCCAGCTCACAAGAAAACGAGTTGAAGAAAGGAGCTCAGGGGCACTGTAATTCACAAACCTGCAGAGTTATAAATGACAACTATCGTCCAAAAATATACTGAAGTAAGGCTGCCAAGAGGACTTGAAAGCGGGGCAGAATTGCAGGAAACCGATTTCAGGAGGTAGACCGGAATTGCATTGAAAGCATAGGAAAAGAGGCAGAACGTCCACAATGATGCACTTGGCCAAAAAGGGCGTATGCGTTTTTTCCTGAATATATTCAGGAAAGAACGCATACGCCCTTTTTGGCCAACCAAGCAAGCTTGCAAAGGAAATCTGCACTACAATGAAGTCTCACTTCCCCCCGGTCAAAAGGGCCATCTGAAAAAAGTGTAAAATCCAGAACGGCAGGACAGGCCATGGAGAACTGGGAGCCTTGTTATGCTGATGGACGGGATGTAAACTGCCAACAGACACTCGGGAGAAGTGTATGGTGTTTCCTGAAACATCTAAAAAACAAAGCAACAGAGCCTAGGGCACTTCCACTTATGGTCCTATAGCTTAGGGAAATTAAAATCAAAAAGACACAGCCACCCCAATGTTTGGGACGCCTCTGTTTACAAGAACCTCGTTTACCGTACAAGTTCAATATCACAGAAAGTGAAAAATGGATAAAGAACTTGTGGTACTTACGTACAATGCAGTATCACTCAGCAGTGAAATCTATGCCATCAGGCCCGTAGCAGCACAATGAGTGGATTCAGGTACGATGATTCTAACTGAAATAAGTCACACAGAAAAAGAAACATCATACGATATCAGTAATACACGGAATGTCAACTTCTTCTACACAGGAACTGAATTACAGAACAGAACAGGGTCTCAAATTTAGAAAACCAACTTATGCTTGTTTAAGGGTAAAGGTGAGTTGGGGTGCTGCATAAAACCAGAGATTGAAATGAGCACAGATAAAGTTCCTTAAGCCAAATATGGAATAGACAAGAGCTACTCCTTGCTCAACGAAATGGACTCAACACCGCATATTAAACGCCTAAGAATGTACCTGACTCTTAAGTATCTTAAAACCTATGGATTGCTATGTCTCCGAAAGAGAATCAAGCATGTGTACAGGGACATAAACGCAGCAGTGATAGGATTGGAGAGGTTCGGTGAGCAAATGAAGACCCTTTGAAGTCATATTGCATGGTACCCATTCCACGGGTTTCAACTACCCAGGTTTAAGGTATTCTTCCTTCAGCTAAAACATGCATGTGGAACCTAGAGTATGATCAACCATGTGATCGGGAGACGTGTTCAAATATGTCTCAGTTTTCGTACCCTGGTACTCGGGTGCAACATTCCAGACGCTTTACTAACACTCTCCCGACTTGGAGAGTCAGTCCCTTTAACCTCCTGTTTGGCCCAGTTTGCAATTTCTGCGGAAGATGAACAGGAATAGCGAGAACCAATGAGAGACTAGCTGGAGGTGTCTGGACGGGCAAATTTAACTCTCATTTCCCACCAGGAAGAGGAAATAACCAAAGGCTCAGCGTGCCGTGCCGGAACCAGATTAGGGCCTGAAGCCATCCTGCGGTGTTGCGGCCAGCTCACAAGAAAACGAGTTGAAGAAAGGAGCTCAGGGGCACTGTAATTCACAAACCTGCAGAGTTATAAATGACAACTATCGTCCAAAAATATACTGAAGTAAGGCTGCCAAGAGGACTTGAAAGCGGGGCAGAATTGCAGGAAACCGATTTCAGGAGGTAGACTGGAATTGCATTGAAAGCATAGGAAAAGAGGCAGAACGTCCACAATGATGCACTTGGCCAAAAAGGGCGTATGCGTTTTTTCCTGAATATATTCAGGAAAGAACGCATACGCCCTTTTTGGCCAACCAAGCAAGCTTGCAAAGGAAATCTGCACTACAATGAAGTCTCACTTCCCCCCGGTCAAAAGGGCCATCTGAAAAAAGTGTAAAATCCAGAAAGGCAGGACAGGCCATGGAGAACTGGGAGCCTTGTTATGCTGATGGGCGGGATGTAAACTGCCAACAGACACTCGGGAGAAGTGTATGGTGTTTCCTGAAACATCTAAAAAACAAAGCAACAGAGCCTAGGGCACTTCCACTTATGGTCCTATAGCTTAGGGAAATTAAAATCAAAAAGACACAGCCACCCCAATGTTTGGGACGCCTCTGTTTACAAGAACCTCGTTTACCGTACAAGTTCAATATCACAGAAAGTGAAAAATGGATAAAGAACTTGTGGTACTTACGTACAATGCAGTATCACTCAGCAGTGAAATCTATGTCATCAGGCCCGTAGCAGCACAATGAGTGGATTCAGGTACGATGATTCTAACTGAAATAAGTCACACAGAAAAAGAAACATCATACGATATCAGTAATACACGGAATGTCAACTTGGCTACACAGGAACTGAATTACAGAACAGAACAGGGTCTCAAATTTAGAAAACCAACTTATGCTTGTTTAAGGGTAAAGGTGAGTTGGGGTGCTGCATAAAACCAGAGATTGAAATGAGCACAGATAAAGTTCCTTAAGCCAAATATGGAATAGACAAGAGCTACTCCTTGCTCAACGAAATGGACTCAACACCCCATATTAAACGCCTAAGAATGTACCTGACTCTTAAGTATCTTAAAACCTATGGATTGCTATGTCTCCGAAAGAGAATCAAGCATGTGTACAGGGACATAAACGCAGCAGTGATAGGATTGGAGAGGTTCGGTGAGCAAATGAAGACCCTTTGAAGTCATATTGCATGGTACCCATTCCACGGGTTTCAACTACCCAGGTTTAAGGTATTCTTCCTTCAGCTAAAACATGCATGTGGAACCTAGAGTATGATCAACCATGTGATCGGGAGACGTGTTCAAATATGTCTCAGTTTTCGTACCCTGGTACTCGGGTGCAACATTCCAGACGCTTTACTAACACTCTCCCGACTTGGAGAGTCAGTCCCTTTAACCTCCTGTTTGGCCCAGTTTGCAATTTCTGCGGAAGATGAACAGGAATAGCGAGAACCAATGAGAGACTAGCTGGAGGTGTCTGGACGGGCAAATTTAACTCCCATTTCCCACCAGGAAGAGGAAATAACCAAAGGCTCAGCGTGCCGTGCCGGAACCAGATTAGGGCCTGAAGCCATCCTGCGGTGTTGCGGCCAGCTCACAAGAAAACGAATTGAAGAAAGGAGCTCAGGGGCACTGTAATTCACAAACCTGCAGAGTTATAAATGACAACTATCGTCCAAAAATATACTGAAGTAAGGCTGCCAAGAGGACTTGAAAGCGGGGCAGAATTGCAGGAAACCGATTTCAGGAGGTAGACTGGAATTGCATTGAAAGCATAGGAAAAGAGGCAGAACGTCCACAATGATGCACTTGGCCAAAAAGGGCGTATGCGTTTTTTCCTGAATATATTCAGGAAAAAACACATACGCCCTTTTTGGCCAACCAAGCAAGCTTGCAAAGGAAATCTGCACTACAATGAAGTCTCACTTCCCCCCGGTCAAAAGGGCCATCTGAAAAAAGTGTAAAATCCAGAAAGGCAGGACAGGCCATGGAGAACTGGGAGCCTTGTTATGCTGATGGGCGGGATGTAAATTGCCAACAGACACTCAGGAGAAGTGTATGGTGTTTCCTGAAACATCTAAAAAACAAAGCAACAGAGCCTAGGGCACTTCCACTTATGGTCCTATAGCTTAGGGAAATTAAAATCAAAAAGATACAGCCACCCCAATGTTTGGGACGCCTCTGTTTACAAGAACCTCGTTTACCGTACAAGTTCAATATCACAGAAAGTGAAAAATGGATAAAGAACTTGTGGTACTTACGTACAATGCAGTATCACTCAGCAGTGAAATCTATGTCATCAGGCCCGTAGCAGCACAATGAGTGGATTCAGGTACGATGATTCTAACTGAAATAAGTCACACAGAAAAAGAAACATCATACGATATCAGTAATACACGGAATGTCAACTTGGCTACACAGGAACTGAATTACAGAACAGAACAGGGTCTCAAATTTAGAAAACCAACTTATGCTTGTTTAAGGGTAAAGGTGAGTTGGGGTGCTGCATAAAACCAGAGATTGAAATGAGCACAGATAAAGTTCCTTAAGCCAAATATGGAATAGACAAGAGCTACTCCTTGCTCAACGAAATGGACTCAACACCGCATATTAAACGCCTAAGAATGTACCTGACTCTTAAGTATCTTAAAACCTATGGATTGCTATGTCTCCGAAAGAGAATCAAGCATGTGTACAGGGACATAAACGCAGCAGTGATAGGATTGGAGAGGTTCGGTGAGCAAATGAAGACCCTTTGAAGTCATATTGCATGGTACCCATTCCACGGGTTTCAACTACCCAGGTTTAAGGTATTCTTCCTTCAGCTAAAACATGCATGTGGAACCTAGAGTATGATCAACCATGTGATCGGGAGACGTGTTCAAATATGTCTCAGTTTTCGTACCCTGGTACTTGGGTGCAACATTCCAGACGCTTTACTAACACTCTCCCGACTTGGAGAGTCAGTCCCTTTAACCTCCTGTTTGGCCCAGTTTGCAATTTCTGCGGAAGATGAACAGGAATAGCGAGAACCAATGAGAGACTAGCTGGAGGTGTCTGGACGGGCAAATTTAACTCCCATTTCTACCAGGAAGAGGAAATAACCAAAGGCTCAGCGTGCCGTGCCGGAACCAGATTAGGGCCTGAAGCCATCCTGCGGTGTTGCGGCCAGCTCACAAGAAAACGAATTGAAGAAAGGAGCTCAGGGGCACTGTAATTCACAAACCTGCAGAGTTATAAATGACAACTATCGTCCAAAAATATACTGAAGTAAGGCTGCCAAGAGGACTTGAAAGCGGGGCAGAATTGCAGGAAACCGATTTCAGGAGGTAGACTGGAATTGCATTGAAAGCATAGGAAAAGAGGCAGAACGTCCACAATGATGCACTTGGCCAAAAAGGGCGTATGCGTTTTTTCCTGAATATATTCAGGAAAAAACACATACGCCCTTTTTGGCCAACCAAGCAAGCTTGCAAAGGAAATCTGCACTACAATGAAGTCTCACTTCCCCCCGGTCAAAAGGGCCATCTGAAAAAAGTGTAAAATCCAGAAAGGCAGTACAGGCCATGGAGAACTGGGAGCCTTGTTATGCTGATGGGCGGGATGTAAATTGCCAACAGACACTCAGGAGAAGTGTATGGTGTTTCCTGAAACATCTAAAAAACAAAGCAACAGAGCCTAGGGCACTTCCACTTATGGTCCTATAGCTTAGGGAAATTAAAATCAAAAAGATACAGCCACCCCAATGTTTGGGACGCCTCTGTTTACAAGAACCTCGTTTACCGTACAAGTTCAATATCACAGAAAGTGAAAAATGGATAAAGAACTTGTGGTACTTACGTACAATGCAGTATCACTCAGCAGTGAAATCTATGTCATCAGGCCCGTAGCAGCACAATGAGTGGATTCAGGTACGATGATTCTAACTGAAATAAGTCACACAGAAAAAGAAACATCATACGATATCAGTAATACACGGAATGTAAACTTGGCTACACAGGAACTGAATTACAGAACAGAACAGGGTCTCAAATTTAGAAAACCAACTTATGCTTGTTTAAGGGTAAAGGTGAGTTGGGGTGCTGCATAAAACCAGAGATTGAAATGAGCACAGATAAAGTTCCTTAAGCCAAATATGGAATAGACAAGAGCTACTCCTTGCTCAACGAAATGGACTCAACACCCCATATTAAACGCCTAAGAATGTACCTGACTCTTAAGTATCTTAAAACCTATGGATTGCTATGTCTCCGAAAGAGAATCAAGCATGTGTACAGGGACATAAACGCAGCAGTGATAGGATTGGAGAGGTTCGGTGAGCAAATGAAGAGCCTTTGAACTCATATTGCATGGTACCCATTCCACGGGTTTCAACTACCCAGGTTTAAGGTATTCTTCTTTCAGCTAAAACATGCATGTGGAACCTAGAGTATGATCAACCATGTGATCGGGAGACGTGTTCAAATATGTCTCAGTTTTCGTACCCTGGTACTCGGGTGCAACATTCCAGACGCTTTACTAACACTCTCCCGACTTGGAGAGTCAGCGCCTTTAACCTCCTGTTTGGCCCAGTTTGCAATTTCTGCGGAAGATGAACAGGAATAGGGAGAACCAATGAGAGACTAGCTGGAGGTGTCTGGACGGGCAAATTTAACTCTCATTTCCCACCAGGAAGAGGAATTAACCAAAGGCTCAGCGTGCCGTGCCGGAACCAGATTAGGGCCTGAAGCCATCCTGCGGTGTTGCGGCCAGGTCACAAGAAAGCGAGTTGAAGAAAGGAGCTCAGGGGCACTGTAATTCACAAACCTGCAGAGTTATAAATGACAGCTATCGTCCAAAAATATACTGAAGTAAGGCTGCCAAGAGGACTTGAAAGCGGGGCAGAATTGCAGGAAACCGATTTCAGGAGGTAGACTGGAATTGCATTGAAAGCATAGGAAAAGAGGCAGAACGTCCACAATGATGCACTTGGCCAAAAAGGGCATATGCGTTTTTTCCTGAATATATTCAGGAAAAAACGCATACGCCCTTTTTGGCCAACCAAGCAAGCTTGCAAAGGAAATCTGCACTACAATGAAGTCTCACTTCCCCCCGGTCAAAAGGGCCATCTGAAAAAAGTGTAAAATCCAGAAAGGCAGGACAGGCCATGGAGAACTGGGAGCCTTGTTATGCTGATGGGCGGGATGTAAATTGCCAACAGACACTCGGGAGAAGTGTATGGTGTTTCCTGAAACATCTAAAAAACAAAGCAACAGAGCCTAGGGCACTTCCACTTATGGTCCTATAGCTTAGGGAAATTAAAATCAAAAAGACACAGCCACCCCAAAGTTTGGGACGCCTCTGTTTACAAGAACCTCGTTTACAGTACAAGTTCAACATCGCAGAAAGTGAAAAATGGATAAAGAAGGTGTGGTATTTACTTACAAAGCAATATCACTCAGCAATGAAATCTATGTCATCAGGCCCTTAGCAGCACAATGAGTGGATTCAGATATGATGATTCTAACTGAAATAAGTCACACAGAAAAAGAAACATCATAAGATATCAGTAATACACGGAATGTAAACTTGGCTACACAGGAACTGAATTACAGAACAGAACAGGGTCTCAAATTTAGAAAACCAACTTATGCTTGCTTAAGGGGAAAGGTGAGTTGGGGTGCTGCATAAAACCAGAGATTGAAATGAGCACAGATAAAGTTCCTTAAGCCAAATATGGAATAGACAAGAGCTACTCCTTGCTCAACGAAATGGACTCAACACCGCATATTAAACGCCTAAGAATGTACCTGACTCTTAAGTATCTTAAAACCTATGGATTGCTATGTCTCCGAAAGAGAATCAAGCATGTGTACAGGGGCATAAACGCAGCAGTGATAGGATTGGAGAGGTTCGGTGAGCAAATGAAGACCCTTTGAAGTCATATTGCATGGTACCCATTCCACGGGTTTCAACTACCCAGGTTTAAGGTATTCTTCCTTCAGCTAAAACATGCATGTGGAACCTAGAGTATGATCAACCATGTGATCGGGAGACGTGTTCAAATATGTCTCAGTTTTCGTACCCTGGTACTCGGGTGCAACATTCCAGAGGCTTTACTAACACTCTCCCGACTTGGAGAGTCCGGCCCTTTAATCTCCTGTTTGGCCCAGTTTGCAATTTCTGCGGAAGATGAACAGGAATAGCGAGAACCAATGAGAGACTAGCTGGAGGTGTCTGGACGGGCAAATTTAACTCTCATTTCCCACCAGAAAGAGGAATTAACCAAAGGCTCAGCGTGCCATGCCGGAACCAGATTAGGGCCTGAAGCCATCCTGCGGTGTTGCGGCCAGCTCAAAAGAAAGCGAGTTGAAGAAAGGAGCTCAGGGGCACTGTAATTCACAAACCTGCAGAGTTATAAATGACAGCTATCGTCCAAAAATATACTGAAGTAAGGCTGTCAAGAGGACTCGAAAGCGGGGCAGAATTGCAGGAAACCGATTTCAGGAGGAAGACTGGAATTGCATTGAAAGCATAGGAAAAGAGGCAGAACGTCCACAATGATGCACTTGGCCAAAAAGGGCGTATGCGTTTTTTCCTGAATATATTCAGGAAAAAACGCATACGCCCTTTTTGGCCAACCAAGCAAGCTTGCAAAGGAAATCTGCACTACAATGAAGTCTCACTTCCCCCCGGTCAAAAGGGCCATCTGAAAAAAGTGTAAAATCCAGAAAGGCAGGACAGGCCATGGAGAACTGGGAGCCTTGTTATGCTGATGGGCGGGATGTAAATTGCCAACAGACACTCAGGAGAAGTGTATGGTGTTTCCTGAAACATCTAAAAAACAAAGCAACAGAGCCTAGGGCACTTCCACTTATGGTCCTATAGCTTAGGGAAATTAAAATCAAAAAGACACAGCCACCCCAAAGTTTGGGACGCCTCTGTTTACAAGAACCTCGTTTACCGTACAAGTTCAATATCACAGAAAGTGAAAAATGGATAAAGAACTTGTGGTACTTACGTACAATGCAGTATCACTCAGCAATGAAATCTATGTCATCAGGCCCGTAGCAGCATAATGAGTGGATTCAGGTACGATGATTCTCACTGAAATAAGTCACACAGAAAAAGAAACATCATAAGATATCACTAATACACGGAATGTAAACTTGGCTACACAGGAACTGAATTCCAAAACAGAACAGGGTCTCAAATTTAGAAAACCAACTTATGCTTGCTTAAGGGGAAAGGTGAGTTGGGGTGCTGCATAAAACCAGAGATTGAAATGAGCACAGATAAAGTTCCTTAAGCCAAATATGGACTAGACAAGAGCTACTCCTTGCTCAACGAAATGGACTCAACACCCCATATTAAACGCCTAAGAATGTACCTGACTAGTAAGTATCTTAAAACCTATGGATTGCTATGTCTCCAAAAGAGAATCAAGCGTGTGTACAGGGGCATAAACGCAGCAGTGATAGGATTGGAGAGGTTCGGTGAGCAAATGAAGACCCTTTGAAGTCATATTGCATGGTACCCATTCCACGGGTCTCAACTCTCCAGGTTTAAGATATTCTACCTTCAGCTAAAACATGCATGTGGAACCTAGAGTATGATCAACCATGTGAACGGGAGACGTGTTCAAATATGTCTCAGTTTTCCTCCCCTGGTACTCGGGTGCAACATTCCAGACGCTTTACTAACACTCTCCCCACTTGGAGAGTCAGCGCCTTTAACCTCCTGTTTGGCCCAGTTTGCAATTTCTGCGGAAGATGAACAGGAATAGGGAACACCAATGAGAGACTAGCTGGAGGTGTCTGGACGGGCAAATTTAACTCTCATTTCCCACCAGGAAGAGGAAATAACCAAAGGCTCAGCGTGCCGGGCCGGAACCAGATTAGGGCCTGAAGCCATCCTGCGGTGTTGCGACCAGCTCACAAGAAAGCGAGTTGAACAAAGGAGCTCAGGGGCACTGTAATTCACAAACCTGCAGAGTTATAAATGACAGCTATCGTCCAAAAATATACTGAAGTAAGGCTGCCAAGAGGACTTGAAAGCGGGGCAGAATTGCAGGAAACCGATGTCAGGAGGTAGACTGGAATTGCATTGAAAGCATAGGAAAAGAGGCAGAACGTCCACAATGATGCACTTGGCCAAAAAGGGCGTATGCGTTTTTTCCTGAATATATTCAGGAAAAAACGCATACGCCCTTTTTGGCCAACCAAGCAAGCTTGCAAAGGAAATCTGCACTACAATGAAGTCTCACTTCCCCCCGGTCAAAAGGGCCATCTGAAAAAAGTGTAAAATCCAGAAAGGCAGGACAGGCCATGGAGAACTGGGAGCCTTGTTATGCTGATGGGCGGGATGTAAATTGCCAACAGACACTCAGGAGAAGTGTATGGTGTTTCCTGAAACATCTAAAAAACAAAGCAACAGAGCCTAGGGCACTTCCACTTATGGTCCTATAGCTTAGGGAAATTAAAATCAAAAAGATACAGCCACCCCAATGTTTGGGACGCCTCTGTTTACAAGAACCTCGTTTACCGTACAAGTTCAATATCACAGAAAGTGAAAAATGGATAAAGAACTTGTGGTACTTACGTACAATGCAGTATCACTCAGCAGTGAAATCTATGTCATCAGGCCCGTAGCAGCACAATGAGTGGATTCAGGTACGATGATTCTAACTGAAATAAGTCACACAGAAAAAGAAACATCATACGATATCAGTAATACACGGAATGTCAACTTGGCTACACAGGAAGTGAATTACAGAACAGAACAGGGTCTCAAATTTAGAAAACCAACTTATGCTTGTTTAAGGGTAAAGGTGAGTTGGGGTGCTGCATAAAACCAGAGATTGAAATGAGCACAGATAAAGTTCCTTAAGCCAAATATGGAATAGACAAGAGCTACTCCTTGCTCAACGAAATGGACTCAACACCCCATATTAAACGCCTAAGAATGTACCTGACTCTTAAGTATCTTAAAACCTATGGATTGCTATGTCTCCGAAAGAGAATCAAGCATGTGTACAGGGACATAAACGCAGCAGTGATAGGATTGGAGAGGTTCGGTGAGCAAATGAAGAGCCTTTGAACTCATATTGCATGGTACCCATTCCACGGGTTTCAACTACCCAGGTTTAAGGTATTCTTCTTTCAGCTAAAACATGCATGTGGAACCTAGAGTATGATCAACCATGTGATCGGGAGACGTGTTCAAATATGTCTCAGTTTTCGTACCCTGGTACTCGGGTGCAACATTCCAGACGCTTTACTAACACTCTCCCGACTTGGAGAGTCAGTCCCTTTAACCTCCTGTTTGGCCCAGTTTGCAATTTCTGCGGAAGATGAACAGGAATAGCGAGAACCAATGAGAGACTAGCTGGAGGTGTCTGGACGGGCAAATTTAACTCTCATTTCCCACCAGGAAGAGGAAAGAACCAAAGGCTCAGCGTGCCGTGCCGGAACCAGATTAGGGCCTGAAGCCATCCTGCGGTGTTGCGGCCAGCTCACAAGAAAGCGAGTTGAAGAAAGGAGCTCAGGGGCACTGTAATTCACAAACCTGCAGAGTTATAAATGACAACTATCGTCCAAAAATATACTGAAGTAAGGCTGCCAAGAGGACTTGAAAGCGGGGCAGAATTGCAGGAAACCGATTTCAGGAGGTAGACTGGAATTGCATTGAAAGCATAGGAAAAGAGGCAGAACGTCCACAATGATGCACTTGGCCAAAAAGGGCGTATGCGTTTTTTCCTGAATATATTCAGGAAAAAACGCATACGCCCTTTTTGGCCAACCAAGCAAGCTTGCAAAGGAAATCTGCACTACAATGAAGTCTCACTTCCCCCCGGTCAAAAGGGCCATCTGAAAAAAGTGTAAAATCCAGAAAGGCAGGACAGGCCATGGAGAACTGGGAGCCTTGTTATGCTGATGGGCGGGATGTAAACTGCCAACAGACACTCGGGAGAAGTGTATGGTGTTTCCTGAAACATCTAAAAAACAAAGCAACAGAGCCTAGGGCACTTCCACTTATGGTCCTATAGCTTAGGGAAATTAAAATCAAAAAGACACAGCCACCCCATTGTTTGGGACGCCTCTGTTTACAAGAACCTCGTTTACCGTACAAGTTCAATATCACAGAAAGTGAAAAATGGATAAAGAACTTGTGGTACTTACGTACAATGCAGTATCACTCAGCAGTGAAATCTATGTCATCAGGCCCGTAGCAGCACAATGAGTGGATTCAGGTACGATGATTCTAACTGAAATAAGTCACACAGAAAAAGAAACATCATACGATATCAGTAATACACGGAATGTCAACTTGGCTACACAGGAACTGAATTACAGAACAGAACAGGGTCTCAAATTTAGAAAACCAACTTATGCTTGTTTAAGGGTAAAGGTGAGTTGGGGTGCTGCATAAAACCAGAGATTGAAATGAGCACAGATAAAGTTCCTTAAGCCAAATATGGAATAGACAAGAGCTACTCCTTGCTCAACGAAATGGACTCAACACCGCATATTAAACGCTTAAGAATGTACCTGACTCTTAAGTATCTTAAAACCTATGGATTGCTATGTCTCCGAAAGAGAATCAAGCATGTGTACAGGGACATAAACGCAGCAGTGATAGGATTGGAGAGGTTCGGTGAGCAAATGAAGAGCCTTTGAAGTCATATTGCATGGTACCCATTCCACGGGTTTCAACTACCCAGGTTTAAGGTATTCTTCCTTCAGCTAAAACATGCATGTGGAACCTAGAGTATGATCAACCATGTGATCGGGAGACGTGTTCAAATATGTCTCAGTTTTCGTACCCTGGTACTCGGGTGCAACATTCCAGACGCTTTACTAACACTCTCCCGACTTGGAGAGTCAGTCCCTTTAACCTCCTGTTTGGCCCAGTTTGCAATTTCTGCGGAAGATGAACAGGAATAGCGAGAACCAATGAGAGACTAGCTGGAGGTGTCTGGACGGGCAAATTTAACTCTCATTTCCCACCAGGAAGAGGAAAGAACCAAAGGCTCAGCGTGCCGTGCCGGAACCAGATTAGGGCCTGAAGCCATCCTGCGGTGTTGCGGCCAGCTCACAAGAAAGCGAGTTGAAGAAAGGAGCTCAGGGGCACTGTAATTCACAAACCTGCAGAGTTATAAATGACAACTATCGTCCAAAAATATACTGAAGTAAGGCTGCCAAGAGGACTTGAAAGCGGGGCAGAATTGCAGGAAACCGATTTCAGGAGGTAGACTGGAATTGCATTGAAAGCATAGGAAAAGAGGCAGAACGTCCACAATGATGCACTTGGCCAAAAAGGGCGTATGCGTTTTTTCCTGAATATATTCAGGAAAAAACGCATACGCCCTTTTTGGCCAACCAAGCAAGCTTGCAAAGGAAATCTGCACTACAATGAAGTCTCACTTCCCCCCGGTCAAAAGGGCCATCTGAAAAAAGTGTAAAATCCAGAAAGGCAGGACAGGCCATGGAGAACTGGGAGCCTTGTTATGCTGATGGGCGGAATGTAAATTGCCAACAGACACTCGGGAGAAGTGTATGGTGTTTCCTGAAACATCTAAAAAACAAAGCAACAGAGCCTAGGGCACTTCCACTTATGGTCCTATAGCTTAGGGAAATTAAAATCAAAAAGATACAGCCACCCCAATGTTTGGGACGCCTCTGTTTACAAGAACCTCGTTTACCGTACAAGTTCAATATCACAGAAAGTGAAAAATGGATAAAGAACTTGTGGTACTTACGTACAATGCAGTATCACTCAGCAGTGAAATCTATGTCATCAGGCCCTTAGCAGCACAATGAGTGGATTCAGGTACGATGATTCTAACTGAAATAAGTCACACAGAAAAAGAAACATCATACGATATCAGTAATACACGGAATGTCAACTTGGCTACACAGGAACTGAATTACAGAACAGAACAGGGTCTCAAATTTAGAAAACCAACTTATGCTTGTTTAAGGGTAAAGGTGAGTTGGGGTGCTGCATAAAACCAGAGATTGAAATGAGCACAGATAAAGTTCCTTAAGCCAAATATGGAATAGACTAGAGCTACTCCTTGCTCAACGAAATGGACTCAACACCGCATATTAAACGCTTAAGAATGTACCTGACTCTTAAGTATCTTAAAACCTATGGATTGCTATGTCTCCGAAAGAGAATCAAGCATGTGTACAGGGACATAAACGCAGCAGTGATAGGATTGGAGAGGTTCGGTGAGCAAATGAAGAGCCTTTGAAGTCATATTGCATGGTACCCATTCCACGGGTTTCAACTACTCAGGTTTAAGGTATTCTTCCTTCAGCTAAAACATGCATGTGGAACCTAGAGTATGATCAACCATGTGATCGGGAGACGTGTTCAAATATGTCTCAGTTTTCGTACCCTGGTACTCGGGTGCAACATTCCAGACGCTTTACTGACACTCTCCCGACTTGGAGAGTCAGTCCCTTTAACCTCCTGTTTGGCCCAGTTTGCAATTTCTGCGGAAGATGAACAGGAATAGCGAGAACCAATGAGAGACTAGCTGGAGGTGTCTGGACGGGCAAATTTAACTCTCATTTCCCACCAGGAAGAGGAAAGAACCAAAGGCTCAGCGTGCCGTGCCGGAACCAGATTAGGGCCTGAAGCCATCCTGCGGTGTTGCGGCCAGCTCACAAGAAAGCGAGTTGAAGAAAGGAGCTCAGGGGCACTGTAATTCACAAACCTGCAGAGTTATAAATGACAACTATCGTCCAAAAATATACTGAAGTAAGGCTGCCAAGAGGACTTGAAAGCGGGGCAGAATTGCAGGAAACCGATTTCAGGAGGTAGACTGGAATTGCATTGAAAGCATAGGAAAAGAGGCAGAACGTCCACAATGATGCACTTGGCCAAAAAGGGCATATGCGTTTTTTCCTGAATATATTCAGGAAAAAACGCATACGCCCTTTTTGGCCAACCAAGCAAGCTTGCAAAGGAAATCTGCACTACAATGAAGTCTCACTTTCCCCCGGTCAAAAGGGCCATCTGAAAAAAGTGTAAAATCCAGAAAGGCAGGACAGGCCATGGAGAACTGGGAGCCTTGTTATGCTGATGGGCGGGATGTAAATTGCCAACAGACACTCGGGAGAAGTGTATGGTGTTTCCTGAAACATCTAAAAAACAAAGCAACAGAGCCTAGGGCACTTCCACTTATGGTCCTATAGCTTAGGGAAATTAAAATCAAAAAGATACAGCCACCCCAATGTTTGGGACGCCTCTGTTTACAAGAACCTCGTTTACCGTACAAGTTCAATATCACAGAAAGTGAAAAATGGATAAAGAACTTGTGGTACTTACGTACAATGCAGTATCACTCAGCAGTGAAATCTATGTCATCAGGCCCGTAGCAGCACAATGAGTGGATTCAGGTACGATGATTCTAACTGAAATAAGTCACACAGAAAAAGAATCATCATACGATATCAGTAATACACGGAATGTCAACTTGGCTACACAGGAACTGAATTACAGAACAGAACAGGGTCTCAAATTTAGAAAACCAACTTATGCTTGTTTAAGGGTAAAGGTGAGTTGGGGTGCTGCATAAAACCAGAGATTGAAATGAGCACAGATAAAGTTCCTTAAGCCAAATATGGAATAGACAAGAGCTACTCCTTGCTCAACGAAATGGACTCAACACCGCATATTAAACGCCTAAGAATGTACCTGACTCTTAAGTATCTTAAAACCTATGGATTGCTATGTCTCCGAAAGAGAATCAAGCATGTGTACAGGGACATAAACGCAGCAGTGATAGGATTGGAGAGGTTCGGTGAGCAAATGAAGAGCCTTTGAAGTCATATTGCATGGTACCCATTCCACGGGTTTCAACTACTCAGGTTTAAGGTATTCTTCCTTCAGCTAAAACATGCATGTGGAACCTAGAGTATGATCAACCATGTGATCGGGAGACGTGTTCAAATATGTCTCAGTTTTCGTACCCTGGTACTCGGGTGCAACATTCCAGACGCTTTACTGACACTCTCCCGACTTGGAGAGTCAGTCCCTTTAACCTCCTGTTTGGCCCAGTTTGCAATTTCTGCGGAAGATGAACAGGAATAGCGAGAACCAATGAGAGACTAGCTGGAGGTGTCTGGACGGGCAAATTTAACTCCCATTTCCCACCAGGAAGAGGAAAGAACCAAAGGCTCAGCGTGCCGTGCCGGAACCAGATTAGGGCCTGAAGCCATCCTGCGGTGTTGCGGCCAGCTCACAAGAAAACGAGTTGAAGAAAGGAGCTCAGGGGCACTGTAATTCACAAACCTGCAGAGTTATAAATGACAACTATCGTCCAAAAATATACTGAAGTAAGGCTGCCAAGAGGACTTGAAAGCGGGGCAGAATTGCAGGAAACCGATTTCAGGAGGTAGACTGGAATTGCATTGAAAGCATAGGAAAAGAGGCAGAACGTCCACAATGATGCACTTGACCAAAAAGGGCGTATGCGTTTTTTCCTGAATATATTCAGGAAAAAACGCATACGCCCTTTTTGGCCAACCAAGCAAGCTTGCAAAGGAAATCTGCACTACAATGAAGTCTCACTTTCCCCCGGTCAAAAGGGCCATCTGAAAAAAGTGTAAAATCCAGAAAGGCAGGACAGGCCATGGAGAACTGGGAGCCTTGTTATGCTGATGGGCGGGATGTAAATTGCCAACAGACACTCGGGAGAAGTGTATGGTGTTTCCTGAAACATCTAAAAAACAAAGCAACAGAGCCTAGGCCACTTCCACTTATGGTCCTATAGCTTAGGGAAATTAAAATCAAAAAGATACAGCCACCCCAATGTTTGGGACGCCTCTGTTTACAAGAACCTCGTTTACCGTACAAGTTCAATATCACAGAAAGTGAAAAATGGATAAAGAACTTGTGGTACTTACGTACAATGCAGTATCACTCAGCAGTGAAATCTATGTCATCAGGCCCGTAGCAGCACAATGAGTGGATTCAGGTACGATGATTCTAACTGAGATAAGTCACACAGAAAAAGAAACATCATACGATATCAGTAATACACGGAATGTCAACTTGGCTACACAGGAACTGAATTACAGAACAGAACAGGGTCTCAAATTTAGAAAACCAACTTATGCTTGTTTAAGGGTAAAGGTGAGTTGGGGTGCTGCATAAAACCAGAGATTGAAATGAGCACAGATAAAGTTCCTTAAGCCAAATATGGAATAGACAAGAGCTACTCCTTGCTCAACGAAATGGACTCAACACCGCATATTAAACGCCTAAGAATGTACCTGACTCTTAAGTATCTTAAAACCTATGGATTGCTATGTCTCCGAAAGAGAATCAAGCATGTGTACAGGGACATAAACGCAGCAGTGATAGGATTGGAGAGGTTCGGTGAGCAAATGAAGACCCTTTGAAGTCATATTGCATGGTACCCATTCCACGGGTTTCAACTACCCAGGTTTAAGGTATTCTTCCTTCAGCTAAAACATGCATGTGGAACCTAGAGTATGATCAACCATGTGATCGGGAGACGGGTTCAAATATGTCTCAGTTTTCGTACCCTGGTACTCGGGTGCAACATTCCAGACGCTTTACTAACACTCTCCCGACTTGGAGAGTCAGTCCCTTTAACCTCCTGTTTGGCCCAGTTTGCAATTTCTGCGGAAGATGAACAGGAATAGCGAGAACCAATGAGAGACTAGCTGGAGGTGTCTGGACGGGCAAATTTAACTCTCATTTCCCACCAGGAAGAGGAAATAACCAAAGGCTCAGCGTGCCGTGCCGGAACCAGATTAGGGCCTGAAGCCATCCTGCGGTGTTGCGGCCAGCTCACAAGAAAACGAGTTGAAGAAAGGAGCTCAGGGGCACTGTAATTCACAAACCTGCAGAGTTATAAATGACAACTATCGTCCAAAAATATACTGAAGTAAGGCTGCCAAGAGGACTTGAAAGCGGGGCAGAATTGCAGGAAACCGATTTCAGGAGGTAGACTGGAATTGCATTGAAAGCATAGGAAAAGAGGCAGAACGTCCACAATGATGCACTTGGCCAAAAAGGGCGTATGCGTTTTTTCCTGAATATATTCAGGAAAAAACGCATACGCCCTTTTTGGCCAACCAAGCAAGCTTGCAAAGGAAATCTGCACTACAATGAAGTCTCACTTCCCGCCGGTCAAAAGGGCCATCTGAAAAAAGTGTAAAATCTAGAAAGGCAGGACAGGCCATGGAGAACTGGGAGCCTTGTTATGCTGATGGGCGGGATGTAAACTGCCAACAGACACTAGGGAGAAGTGTATGGTGTTTCCTGAAACATCTAAAAAACAAAGCAACAGAGCCTAGGGCACTTCCACTTATGGTCCTATAGCTTAGGGAAATTAAAATCAAAAAGACACAGCCACCCCAATGTTTGGGACGCCTCTGTTTACAAGAACCTCGTTTACCGTACAAGTTCAATATCACAGAAAGTGAAAAATGGATAAAGAACTTGTGGTACTTACGTACAATGCAGTATCACTCAGCAGTGAAATCTATGTCATCAGGCCCGTAGCAGCACAATGAGTGGATTCAGGTACGATGATTCTAACTGAAATAAGTCACACAGAAAAAGAAACATCATAAGATATCAGTAATACACGGAATGTAAACTTGGCTACACAGGAACTGAATTACAGAACAGAACAGCGTCTCAAATTTAGAAAACCAACTTATGCTTGTTTAAGGGTAAAGGTGAGTTGGGGTGCTGCATAAAACCAGAGATTGAAATGAGCACAGATAAAGTTCCTTAAGCCAAATATGGAATAGACAAGAGCTACTCCTTGCTCAACGAAATGGACTCAACACCGCATATTAAACGCCTAAGAATGTACCTGACTCTTAAGTATCTTAAAACCTATGGATTGCTATGTCTCCGAAAGAGAATCAAGCATGTGTACAGGGACATAAACGCAGCAGTGATAGGATTGGAGAGGTTCGGTGAGCAAATGAAGACCCTTTGAAGTCATATTGCATGGTACCCATTCCACGGGTTTCAACTACCCAGGTTTAAGGTATTCTTCCTTCAGCTAAAACATGCATGTGGAACCTAGAGTATGATCAACCATGTGATCGGGAGACGTGTTCAAATATGTCTCAGTTTTCGTACCCTGGTACTCGGGTGCAACATTCCAGACGCTTTACTAACACTCTCCCGACTTGGAGAGTCAGTCCCTTTAACCTCCTGTTTGGCCCAGTTTGCAATTTCTGCGGAAGATGAACAGGAATAGCGAGAACCAATGAGAGACTAGCTGGAGGTGTCTGGACGGGCAAATTTAACTCTCATTTCCCACCAGGAAGAGGAAATAACCAAAGGCTCAGCGTGCCGTGCCGGAACCAGATTAGGGCCTGAAGCCATCCTGCGGTGTTGCGGCCAGCTCACAAGAAAACGAGTTGAAGAAAGGAGCTCAGGGGCACTGTAATTCACAAACCTGCAGAGTTATAAATGACAACTATCGTCCAAAAATATACTGAAGTAAGGCTGCCAAGAGGACTTGAAAGCGGGGCAGAATTGCAGGAAACCGATTTCAGGAGGTAGACTGGAATTGCATTGAAAGCATAGGAAAAGAGGCAGAACGTCCACAATGATGCACTTGGCCAAAAAGGGCGTATGCGTTTTTTCCTGAATATATTCAGGAAAAAACGCATACGCCCTTTTTGGCCAACCAAGCAAGCTTGCAAAGGAAATCTGCACTACAATGAAGTCTCACTTCCCGCCGGTCAAAAGGGCCATCTGAAAAAAGTGTAAAATCTAGAAAGGCAGGACAGGCCATGGAGAACTGGGAGCCTTGTTATGCTGATGGGCGGGATGTAAACTGCCAACAGACACTCGGGAGAAGTGTATGGTGTTTCCTGAAACATCTAAAAAACAAAGCAACAGAGCCTAGGGCACTTCCACTTATGGTCCTATAGCTTAGGGAAATTAAAATCAAAAAGACACAGCCACCCCAATGTTTGGGACGCCTCTGTTTACAAGAACCTCGTTTACCGTACAAGTTCAATATCACAGAAAGTGAAAAATGGATAAAGAACTTGTGGTACTTACGTACAATGCAGTATCACTCAGCAGTGAAATCTATGTCATCAGGCCCGTAGCAGCACAATGAGTGGATTCAGGTACGATGATTCTAACTGAAATAAGTCACACAGAAAAAGAAACATCATAAGATATCAGTAATACACGGAATGTAAACTTGGCTACACAGGAACTGAATTACAGAACAGAACAGGGTCTCAAATTTAGAAAACCAACTTATGCTTGTTTAAGGGTAAAGGTGAGTTGGGGTGCTGCATAAAACCAGAGATTGAAATGAGCACAGATAAAGTTCCTTAAGCCAAATATGGAATAGACAAGAGCTACTCCTTGCTCAACGAAATGGACTCAACACCGCATATTAAACGCCTAAGAATGTACCTGACTCTTAAGTATCTTAAAACCTATGGATTGCTATGTCTCCGAAAGAGAATCAAGCATGTGTACAGGGACATAAACGCAGCAGTGATAGGATTGGAGAGGTTCGGTGAGCAAATGAAGACCCTTTGAAGTCATATTGCATGGTACCCATTCCACGGGTTTCAACTACCCAGGTTTAAGGTATTCTTCCTTCAGCTAAAACATGCATGTGGAACCTAGAGTATGATCAACCATGTGATCGGGAGACGTGTTCAAATATGTCTCAGTTTTCGTACCCTGGTACTCGGGTGCAACATTCCAGACGCTTTACTAACACTCTCCCGACTTGGAGAGTCAGTCCCTTTAACCTCCTGTTTGGCCCAGTTTGCAATTTCTGCGGAAGATGAACAGGAATAGCGAGAACCAATGAGAGACTAGCTGGAGGTGTCTGGACGGGCAAATTTAACTCTCATTTCCCACCAGGAAGAGGAAATAACCAAAGGCTCAGCGTGCCGTGCCGGAACCAGATTAGGGCCTGAAGCCATCCTGCGGTGTTGCGGCCAGCTCACAAGAAAACGAGTTGAAGAAAGGAGCTCAGGGGCACTGTAATTCACAAACCTGCAGAGTTATAAATGACAACTATCGTCCAAAAATATACTGAAGTAAGGCTGCCAAGAGGACTTGAAAGCGGGGCAGAATTGCAGGAAACCGATTTCAGGAGGTAGACTGGAATTGCATTGAAAGCATAGGAAAAGAGGCAGAACGTCCACAATGATGCACTTGGCCAAAAAGGGCGTATGCGTTTTTTCCTGAATATATTCAGGAAAAAACGCATACGCCCTTTTTGGCCAACCAAGCAAGCTTGCAAAGGAAATCTGCACTACAATGAAGTCTCACTTCCCCCCGGTCAAAAGGGCCATCTGAAAAAAGTGTAAAATCCAGAAAGGCAGGACAGGCCATGGAGAACTGGGAGCCTTGTTATGCTGATGGGCGGGATGTAAACTGCCAACAGACACTCGGGAGAAGTGTATGGTGTTTCCTGAAACATCTAAAAAACAAAGCAACAGAGCCTAGGGCACTTCCACTTATGGTCCTATAGCTTAGGGAAATTAAAATCAAAAAGACACAGCCACCCCAATGTTTGGGACGCCTCTGTTTACAAGAACCTCGTTTACCGTACAAGTTCAATATCACAGAAAGTGAAAAATGGATAAAGAACTTGTGGTACTTACGTACAATGCAGTATCACTCAGCAGTGAAATCTATGTCATCAGGCCCGTAGCAGAACAATGAGTGGATTCAGGTACGATGATTCTAACTGAAATAAGTCACACAGAAAAAGAAACATCATAAGATATCAGTAATACACGGAATGTAAACTTGGCTACACAGGAACTGAATTACAGAACAGAACAGGGTCTCAAATTTAGAAAACCAACTTATGCTTGTTTAAGGGTAAAGGTGAGTTGGGGTGCTGCATAAAACCAGAGATTGAAATGAGCACAGATAAAGTTCCTTAAGCCAAATATGGAATAGACAAGAGCTACTCCTTGCTCAACGAAATGGACTCAACACCGCATATTAAACGCCTAAGAATGTACCTGACTCTTAAGTATCTTAAAACCTATGGATTGCTATGTCTCCGAAAGAGAATCAAGCATGTGTACAGGGACATAAACGCAGCAGTGATAGGATTGGAGAGGTTCGGTGAGCAAATGAAGACCCTTTGAAGTCATATTGCATGGTACCCATTCCACGGGTTTCAACTACCCAGGTTTAAGGTATTCTTCCTTCAGCTAAAACATGCATGTGGAACCTAGAGTATGATCAACCATGTGATCGGGAGACGTGTTCAAATATGTCTCAGTTTTCGTACCCTGGTACTCGGGTGCAACATTCCAGACGCTTTACTAACACTCTCCCGACTTGGAGAGTCAGTCCCTTTAACCTCCTGTTTGGCCCAGTTTGCAATTTCTGCGGAAGATGAACAGGAATAGCGAGAACCAATGAGAGACTAGCTGGAGGTGTCTGGACGGGCAAATTTAACTCTCATTTCCCACCAGGAAGAGGAAATAACCAAAGGCTCAGCGTGCCGTGCCGGAACCAGATTAGGGCCTGAAGCCATCCTGCGGTGTTGCGGCCAGCTCACAAGAAAACGAGTTGAAGAAAGGAGCTCAGGGGCACTGTAATTCACAAACCTGCAGAGTTATAAATGACAACTATCGTCCAAAAATATACTGAAGTAAGGCTGCCAAGAGGACTTGAAAGCGGGGCAGAATTGCAGGAAACCGATTTCAGGAGGTAGACTGGAATTGCATTGAAAGCATAGGAAAAGAGGCAGAACGTCCACAATGATGCACTTGGCCAAAAAGGGCGTATGCGTTTTTTCCTGAATATATTCAGGAAAAAACGCATACGCCCTTTTTGGCCAACCAAGCAAGCTTGCAAAGGAAATCTGCACTACAATGAAGTCTCACTTCCCGCCGGTCAAAAGGGCCATCTGAAAAAAGTGTAAAATCTAGAAAGGCAGGACAGGCCATGGAGAACTGGGAGCCTTGTTATGCTGATGGGCGGGATGTAAACTGCCAACAGACACTCGGGAGAAGTGTATGGTGTTTCCTGAAACATCTAAAAAACAAAGCAACAGAGCCTAGGGCACTTCCACTTATGGTCCTATAGCTTAGGGAAATTAAAATCAAAAAGACACAGCCACCCCAATGTTTGGGACGCCTCTGTTTACAAGAACCTCGTTTACCGTACAAGTTCAATATCACAGAAAGTGAAAAATGGATAAAGAACTTGTGGTACTTACGTACAATGCAGTATCACTCAGCAGTGAAATCTATGTCATCAGGCCCGTAGCAGCACAATGAGTGGATTCAGGTACGATGATTCTAACTGAAATAAGTCACACAGAAAAAGAAACATCATAAGATATCAGTAATACACGGAATGTAAACTTGGCTACACAGGAACTGAATTACAGAACAGAACAGGGTCTCAAATTTAGAAAACCAACTTATGCTTGTTTAAGGGTAAAGGTGAGTTGGGGTGCTGCATAAAACCAGAGATTGAAATGAGCACAGATAAAGTTCCTTAAGCCAAATATGGAATAGACAAGAGCTACTCCTTGCTCAACGAAATGGACTCAACACCGCATATTAAACGCCTAAGAATGTACCTGACTCTTAAGTATCTTAAAACCTATGGATTGCTATGTCTCTGAAAGAGAATCAAGCATGTGTACAGGGACATAAACGCAGCAGTGATAGGATTGGAGAGGTTCGGTGAGCAAATGAAGACCCTTTGAAGTCATATTGCATGGTACCCATTCCACGGGTTTCAACTACCCAGGTTTAAGGTATTCTTCCTTCAGCTAAAACATGCATGTGGAACCTAGAGTATGATCAACCATGTGATCGGGAGACGTGTTCAAATATGTCTCAGTTTTCGTACCCTGGTACTCGGGTGCAACATTCCAGACGCTTTACTAACACTCTCCCGACTTGGAGAGTCAGTCCCTTTAACCTCCTGTTTGGCCCAGTTTGCAATTTCTGCGGAAGATGAACAGGAATAGCGAGAACCAATGAGAGACTAGCTGGAGGTGTCTGGACGGGCAAATTTAACTCTCATTTCCCACCAGGAAGAGGAAATAACCAAAGGCTCAGCGTGCCGTGCCGGAACCAGATTAGGGCCTGAAGCCATCCTGCGGTGTTGCGGCCAGCTCACAAGAAAACGAGTTGAAGAAAGGAGCTCAGGGGCACTGTAATTCACAAACCTGCAGAGTTATAAATGACAACTATCGTCCAAAAATATACTGAAGTAAGGCTGCCAAGAGGACTTGAAAGCGGGGCAGAATTGCAGGAAACCGATTTCAGGAGGTAGACTGGAATTGCATTGAAAGCATAGGAAAAGAGGCAGAACGTCCACAATGATGCACTTGGCCAAAAAGGGCGTATGCGTTTTTTCCTGAATATATTCAGGAAAAAACGCATACGCCCTTTTTGGCCAACCAAGCAAGCTTGCAAAGGAAATCTGCACTACAATGAAGTCTCACTTCCCCCCGGTCAAAAGGGCCATCTGAAAAAAGTGTAAAATCCAGAAAGGCAGGACAGGCCATGGAGAACTGGGAGCCTTGTTATGCTGATGGGCGGGATGTAAACTGCCAACAGACACTCGGGAGAAGTGTATGGTGTTTCCTGAAACATCTAAAAAACAAAGCAACAGAGCCTAGGGCACTTCCACTTATGGTCCTATAGCTTAGGGAAATTAAAATCAAAAAGACACAGCCACCCCAATGTTTGGGACGCCTCTGTTTACAAGAACCTCGTTTACCGTACAAGTTCAATATCACAGAAAGTGAAAAATGGATAAAGAACTTGTGGTACTTACGTACAATGCAGTATCACTCAGCAGTGAAATCTATGTCATCAGGCCCGTAGCAGAACAATGAGTGGATTCAGGTACGATGATTCTAACTGAAATAAGTCACACAGAAAAAGAAACATCATAAGATATCAGTAATACACGGAATGTAAACTTGGCTACACAGGAACTGAATTACAGAACAGAACAGGGTCTCAAATTTAGAAAACCAACTTATGCTTGTTTAAGGGTAAAGGTGAGTTGGGGTGCTGCATAAAACCAGAGATTGAAATGAGCACAGATAAAGTTCCTTAAGCCAAATATGGAATAGACAAGAGCTACTCCTTGCTCAACGAAATGGACTCAACACCGCATATTAAACGCCTAAGAATGTACCTGACTCTTAAGTATCTTAAAACCTATGGATTGCTATGTCTCCGAAAGAGAATCAAGCATGTGTACAGGGACATAAACGCAGCAGTGATAGGATTGGAGAGGTTCGGTGAGCAAATGAAGACCCTTTGAAGTCATATTGCATGGTACCCATTCCACGGGTTTCAACTACCCAGGTTTAAGGTATTCTTCCTTCAGCTAAAACATGCATGTGGAACCTAGAGTATGATCAACCATGTGATCGGGAGACGTGTTCAAATATGTCTCAGTTTTCGTACCCTGGTACTCGGGTGCAACATTCCAGACGCTTTACTAACACTCTCCCGACTTGGAGAGTCAGTCCCTTTAACCTCCTGTTTGGCCCAGTTTGCAATTTCTGCGGAAGATGAACAGGAATAGCGAGAACCAATGAGAGACTAGCTGGAGGTGTCTGGACGGGCAAATTTAACTCTCATTTCCCACCAGGAAGAGGAAATAACCAAAGGCTCAGCGTGCCGTGCCGGAACCAGATTAGGGCCTGAAGCCATCCTGCGGTGTTGCGGCCAGCTCACAAGAAAACGAGTTGAAGAAAGGAGCTCAGGGGCACTGTAATTCACAAACCTGCAGAGTTATAAATGACAACTATCGTCCAAAAATATACTGAAGTAAGGCTGCCAAGAGGACTTGAAAGCGGGGCAGAATTGCAGGAAACCGATTTCAGGAGGTAGACTGGAATTGCATTGAAAGCATAGGAAAAGAGGCAGAACGTCCACAATGATGCACTTGGCCAAAAAGGGCGTATGCGTTTTTTCCTGAATATATTCAGGAAAAAACGCATACGCCCTTTTTGGCCAACCAAGCAAGCTTGCAAAGGAAATCTGCACTACAATGAAGTCTCACTTCCCCCCGGTCAAAAGGGCCATCTGAAAAAAGTGTAAAATCCAGAAAGGCAGGACAGGCCATGGAGAACTGGGAGCCTTGTTATGCTGATGGGCGGGATGTAAACTGCCAACAGACACTCGGGAGAAGTGTATGGTGTTTCCTGAAACATCTAAAAAACAAAGCAACAGAGCCTAGGGCACTTCCACTTATGGTCCTATAGCTTAGGGAAATTAAAATCAAAAAGACACAGCCACCCCAATGTTTGGGACGCCTCTGTTTACAAGAACCTCGTTTACCGTACAAGTTCAATATCACAGAAAGTGAAAAATGGATAAAGAACTTGTGGTACTTACGTACAATGCAGTATCACTCAGCAGTGAAATCTATGTCATCAGGCCCGTAGCAGAACAATGAGTGGATTCAGGTACGATGATTCTAACTGAAATAAGTCACACAGAAAAAGAAACATCATAAGATATCAGTAATACACGGAATGTAAACTTGGCTACACAGGAACTGAATTACAGAACAGAACAGGGTCTCAAATTTAGAAAACCAACTTATGCTTGTTTAAGGGTAAAGGTGAGTTGGGGTGCTGCATAAAACCAGAGATTGAAATGAGCACAGATAAAGTTCCTTAAGCCAAATATGGAATAGACAAGAGCTACTCCTTGCTCAACGAAATGGACTCAACACCGCATATTAAACGCCTAAGAATGTACCTGACTCTTAAGTATCTTAAAACCTATGGATTGCTATGTCTCCGAAAGAGAATCAAGCATGTGTACAGGGACATAAACGCAGCAGTGATAGGATTGGAGAGGTTCGGTGAGCAAATGAAGACCCTTTGAAGTCATATTGCATGGTACCCATTCCACGGGTTTCAACTACCCAGGTTTAAGGTATTCTTCCTTCAGCTAAAACATGCATGTGGAACCTAGAGTATGATCAACCATGTGATCGGGAGACGTGTTCAAATATGTCTCAGTTTTCGTACCCTGGTACTCGGGTGCAACATTCCAGACGCTTTACTAACACTCTCCCGACTTGGAGAGTCAGTCCCTTTAACCTCCTGTTTGGCCCAGTTTGCAATTTCTGCGGAAGATGAACAGGAATAGCGAGAACCAATGAGAGACTAGCTGGAGGTGTCTGGACGGGCAAATTTAACTCTCATTTCCCACCAGGAAGAGGAAATAACCAAAGGCTCAGCGTGCCGTGCCGGAACCAGATTAGGGCCTGAAGCCATCCTGCGGTGTTGCGGCCAGCTCACAAGAAAACGAGTTGAAGAAAGGAGCTCAGGGGCACTGTAATTCACAAACCTGCAGAGTTATAAATGACAACTATCGTCCAAAAATATACTGAAGTAAGGCTGCCAAGAGGACTTGAAAGCGGGGCAGAATTGCAGGAAACCGATTTCAGGAGGTAGACTGGAATTGCATTGAAAGCATAGGAAAAGAGGCAGAACGTCCACAATGATGCACTTGGCCAAAAAGGGCGTATGCGTTTTTTCCTGAATATATTCAGGAAAAAACGCATACGCCCTTTTTGGCCAACCAAGCAAGCTTGCAAAGGAAATCTGCACTACAATGAAGTCTCACTTCCCCCCGGTCAAAAGGGCCATCTGAAAAAAGTGTAAAATCCAGAAAGGCAGGACAGGCCATGGAGAACTGGGAGCCTTGTTATGCTGATGGGCGGGATGTAAACTGCCAACAGACACTCGGGAGAAGTGTATGGTGTTTCCTGAAACATCTAAAAAACAAAGCAACAGAGCCTAGGGCACTTCCACTTATGGTCCTATAGCTTAGGGAAATTAAAATCAAAAAGATACAGCCACCCCAATGTTTGGGACGCCTCTGTTTACAAGAACCTCGTTTACCGTACAAGTTCAATATCACAGAAAGTGAAAAATGGATAAAGAACTTGTGGTACTTACGTACAACGCAGTATCACTCAGCAGTGAAATCTATGCCATCAGGCCCGTAGCAGCACAATGAGTGGATTCAGGTACGATGATTCTAACTTAAATAAGTCACACAGAAAAAGAAACATCATACGATATCAGTAATACACGGAATGTCAACTTGGCTACACAGGAACTGAATTACAGAACAGAACAGGGTCTCAAATTTAGAAAACCAACTTATGCTTGTTTAAGGGTAAAGGTGAGTTGGGGTGCTGCATAAAACCAGAGATTGAAAGGAGCACAGATAAAGTTCCTTAAGCCAAATATGGAATAGACAAGAGCTACTCCTTGCTCAACGAAATGGACTCAACACCGCATATTAAACGCCTAAGAATGTACCTGACTCTTAAGTATCTTAAAACCTATGGATTGCTATGTCTCCGAAAGAGAATCAAGCATGTGTACAGGGACATAAACGCAGCAGTGATAGGATTGGAGAGGTTCGGTGAGCAAATGAAGACCCTTTGAAGTCATATTGCATGGTACCCATTCCACGGGTTTCAACTACCCAGGTTTAAGGTATTCTTCCTTCAGCTAAAACATGCATGTGGAACCTAGAGTATGATCAACCATGTGATCGGGAGACGTGTTCAAATATGTCTCAGTTTTCTTCCCTGGTACTCGGGTGCAACATTCCAGACGCTTTAGTAACACTCTCCCCACTTGGAGAGTCAGTCCCTTTAACCTCCTGTTTGGCCCAGTTTGCAATTTCTGCGGAAGATGAACAGGAATAGCGAGAACCAATGAGAGACTAGCTGGAGGTGTCTGGACGGGCAAATTTAACTCTCATTTCCCACCAGGAAGAGGAAATAACCAAAGGCTCAGCGTGCCATGCCGGAACCAGATTAGGGCCTGAAGCCATCCTGCGGTGTTGCGGCCAGCTCACAAGAAAACGAGTTGAAGAAAGGAGCTCAGGGGCACTGTAATTCACAAACCTGCAGAGTTATAAATGACAACTATCGTCCAAAAATATACTGAAGTAAGGCTGCCAAGAGGACTTGAAAGCGGGGCAGAATTGCAGGAAACCGATTTCAGGAGGTAGACTGGAATTGCATTGAAAGCATAGGAAAAGAGGCAGAACGTCCACAATGATGCACTTGGCCAAAAAGGGCGTATGCGTTTTTTCCTGAATATATTCAGGAAAAAACGCATACGCCCTTTTTGGCCAACCAAGCAAGCTTGCAAAGGAAATCTGCACTACAATGAAGTCTCACTTCCCCCCGGTCAAAAGGGCCATCTGAAAAAAGTGTAAAATCCAGAAAGGCAGGACAGGCCATGGAGAACTGGGAGCCTTGTTATGCTGATGGGCGGGATGTAAACTGCCAACAGACACTCGGGAGAAGTGTATGGTGTTTCCTGAAACATCTAAAAAACAAAGCAACAGAGCCTAGGGCACTTCCACTTATGGTCCTATAGCTTAGGGAAATTAAAATCAAAAAGACACAGCCACCCCAAAGTTTGGGACGCCTCTGTTTACAAGAACCTCGTTTACCGTACAAGTTCAATATCACAGAAAGTGAAAAATGGATAAAGAACTTGTGGTACTTACGTACAATGCAGTATCACTCAGCAGTGAAATCTATGTCATCAGGCCCGTAGCAGCACAATGAGTGGATTCAGGTACGATGATTCTAACTGAAATAAGTCACACAGAAAAAGAAACATCATAAGATATCAGTAATACACGGAATGTAAACTTGGCTACACAGGAACTGAATTACAGAACAGAACAGGGTCTCAAATTTAGAAAACCAACTTATGCTTGTTTAAGGGTAAAGGTGAGTTGGGGTGCTGCATAAAACCAGAGATTGAAATGAGCACAGATAAACTTCCTTAAGCCAAATATGGAATAGACAAGAGCTACTCCTTGCTCAACGAAATGGACTCAACACCGCATATTAAACGCCTAAGAATGTACCTGACTCTTAAGTATCTTAAAACCTATGGATTGCTATGTCTCCGAAAGAGAATCAAGCATGTGTACAGGGACATAAACGCAGCAGTGATAGGATTGGAGAGGTTCGGTGAGCAAATGAAGACCCTTTGAAGTCATATTGCATGGTACCCATTCCACGGGTTTCAACTACCCAGGTTTAAGGTATTCTTCCTTCAGCTAAAACATGCATGTGGAACCTAGAGTATGATCAACCATGTGATCGGGAGACGTGTTCAAATATGTCTCAGTTTTCGTACCCTGGTACTCGGGTGCAACATTCCAGACGCTTTACTAACACTCTCCCGACTTGGAGAGTCAGTCCCTTTAACCTCCTGTTTGGCCCAGTTTGCAATTTCTGCGGAAGATGAACAGGAATAGCGAGAACCAATGAGAGACTAGCTGGAGGTGTCTGGACGGGCAAATTTAACTCTCATTTCCCACCAGGAAGAGGAAATAACCAAAGGCTCAGCGTGCCGTGCCGGAACCAGATTAGGGCCTGAAGCCATCCTGCGGTGTTGCGGCCAGCTCACAAGAAAACGAGTTGAAGAAAGGAGCTCAGGGGCACTGTAATTCACAAACCTGCAGAGTTATAAATGACAACTATCGTCCAAAAATATACTGAAGTAAGGCTGCCAAGAGGACTTGAAAGCGGGGCAGAATTGCAGGAAACCGATTTCAGGAGGTAGACTGGAATTGCATTGAAAGCATAGGAAAAGAGGCAGAACGTCCACAATGATGCACTTGGCCAAAAAGGGCGTATGCGTTTTTTCCTGAATATATTCAGGAAAAAACGCATACGCCCTTTTTGGCCAACCAAGCAAGCTTGCAAAGGAAATCTGCACTACAATGAAGTCTCACTTCCCCCCGGTCAAAAGGGCCATCTGAAAAAAGTGTAAAATCCAGAAAGGCAGGACAGGCCATGGAGAACTGGGAGCCTTGTTATGCTGATGGGCGGGATGTAAACTGCCAACAGACACTCGGGAGAAGTGTATGGTGTTTCCTGAAACATCTAAAAAACAAAGCAACAGAGCCTAGGGCACTTCCACTTATGGTCCTATAGCTTAGGGAAATTAAAATCAAAAAGATACAGCCACCCCAATGTTTGGGACGACTCTGTTTACAAGAACCTCGTTTACCGTACAATTTCAATATCACAGAAAGTGAAAAATGGATAAAGAACTTGTGGTACTTACGTACAACGCAGTATCACTCAGCAGTGAAATCTATGCCATCAGGCCCGTAGCAGCACAATGAGTGGATTCAGGTACGATGATTCTAACTGAAATAAGTCACACAGAAAAAGAAACATCATACGATATCAGTAATACACGGAATGTCAACTTGGCTACACAGGAACTGAATTACAGAACAGAACAGGGTCTCAAATTTAGAAAACCAACTTATGCTTGTTTAAGGGTAAAGGTGAGTTGGGGTGCTGCATAAAACCAGAGATTGAAAGGAGCACAGATAAAGTTCCTTAAGCCAAATATGGAATAGACAAGAGCTACTCCTTGCTCAACGAAATGGACTCAACACCGCATATTAAACGCCTAAGAATGTACCTGACTCTTAAGTATCTTAAAACCTATGGATTGCTATGTCTCCGAAAGAGAATCAAGCATGTGTACAGGGACATAAACGCAGCAGTGATAGGATTGGAGAGGTTCGGTGAGCAAATGAAGACCCTTTGAAGTCATATTGCATGGTACCCATTCCACGGGTTTCAACTACCCAGGTTTAAGGTATTCTTCCTTCAGCTAAAACATGCATGTGGAACCTAGAGTATGATCAACCATGTGATCGGGAGACGTGTTCAAATATGTCTCAGTTTTCTTCCCTGGTACTCGGGTGCAACATTCCAGACGCTTTACTAACACTCTCCCCACTTGGAGAGTCAGTCCCTTTAACCTCCTGTTTGGCCCAGTTTGCAATTTCTGCGGAAGATGAACAGGAATAGCGAGAACCAATGAGAGACTAGCTGGAGGTGTCTGGACGGGCAAATTTAACTCTCATTTCCCACCAGGAAGAGGAAATAACCAAAGGCTCAGCGTGCCGTGCCGGAACCAGATTAGGGCCTGAAGCCATCCTGCGGTGTTGCGGCCAGCTCACAAGAAAACGAGTTGAAGAAAGGAGCTCAGGGGCACTGTAATTCACAAACCTGCAGAGTTATAAATGACAACTATCGTCCAAAAATATACTGAAGTAAGGCTGCCAAGAGGACTTGAAAGCGGGGCAGAATTGCAGGAAACCGATTTCAGGAGGTAGACTGGAATTGCATTGAAAGCATAGGAAAAGAGGCAGAACGTCCACAATGATGCACTTGGCCAAAAAGGGCGTATGCGTTTTTTCCTGAATATATTCAGGAAAGAACGCATACGCCCTTTTTGGCCAACCAAGCAAGCTTGCAAAGGAAATCTGCACTACAATGAAGTCTCACTTCCCCCCGGTCAAAGGGCCATCTGAAAAAAGTGTAAAATCCAGAAAGGCAGGACAGGCCATGGAGAACTGGGAGCCTTGTTATGCTGATGGGCGGGATGTAAACTGCCAACAGACACTCGGGAGAAGTGTATGGTGTTTCCTGAAACATCTAAAAAACAAAGCAACAGAGCCTAGGGCACTTCCACTTATGTTCCTATAGCTTAGGGAAATTAAAATCAAAAAGATACAGCCACCCCAATGTTTGGGACGCCTCTGTTTACAAGAACCTCGTTTACCGTACAAGTTCAATATCACAGAAAGTGAAAAATGGATAAAGAACTTGTGGTACTTACGTACAATGCAGTATCACTCAGCAGTGAAATCTATGCCATCAGGCCCGTAGCAGCACAATGAGTGGATTCAGGTACGATGATTCTAACTGAAATAAGTCACACAGAAAAAGAAACATCATAAGATATCAGTAATACACGGAATGTAAACTTGGCTACACAGGAACTGAATTACAGAACAGAACAGGGTCTCAAATTTAGAAAACCAACTTATGCTTGTTTAAGGGTAAAGGTGAGTTGGGGTGCTGCATAAAACCAGAGATTGAAATGAGCACAGATAAAGTTCCTTAAGCCAAATATGGAATAGACAAGAGCTACTCCTTGCTCAACGAAATGGACTCAACACCGCATATTAAACGCCTAAGAATGTACCTGACTCTTAAGTATCTTAAAACCTATGGATTGCTATGTCTCCGAAAGAGAATCAAGCATGTGTACAGGGACATAAACGCAGCAGTGATAGGATTGGAGAGGTTCGGTGAGCAAATGAAGACCCTTTGAAGTCATATTGCATGGTACCCATTCCACGGGTTTCAACTACCCAGGTTTAAGGTATTCTTCCTTCAGCTAAAACATGCATGTGGAACCTAGAGTATGATCAACCATGTGATCGGGAGACGTGTTCAAATATGTCTCAGTTTTCGTACCCTGGTACTCGGGTGCAACATTCCAGACGCTTTACTAACACTCTCCCGACTTGGAGAGTCAGTCCCTTTAACCTCCTGTTTGGCCCAGTTTGCAATTTCTGCGGAAGATGAACAGGAATAGCGAGAACCAATGAGAGACTAGCTGGAGGTGTCTGGACGGGCAAATTTAACTCTCATTTCCCACCAGGAAGAGGAAATAACCAAAGGCTCAGCGTGCCGTGCCGGAACCAGATTAGGGCCTGAAGCCATCCTGCGGTGTTGCGGCCAGCTCACAAGAAAACGAGTTGAAGAAAGGAGCTCAGGGGCACTGTAATTCACAAACCTGCAGAGTTATAAATGACAACTATCGTCCAAAAATATACTGAAGTAAGGCTGCCAAGAGGACTTGAAAGCGGGGCAGAATTGCAGGAAACCGATTTCAGGAGGTAGACTGGAATTGCATTGAAAGCATAGGAAAAGAGGCAGAACGTCCACAATGATGCACTTGGCCAAAAAGGGCGTATGCGTTTTTTCCTGAATATATTCAGGAAAAAACGCATACGCCCTTTTTGGCCAACCAAGCAAGCTTGCAAAGGAAATCTGCACTACAATGAAGTCTCACTTCCCCCCGGTCAAAAGGGCCATCTGAAAAAAGTGTAAAATCCAGAAAGGCAGGACAGGCCATGGAGAACTGGGAGCCTTGTTATGCTGATGGGCGGGATGTAAACTGCCAACAGACACTCGGGAGAAGTGTATGGTGTTTCCTGAAACATCTAAAAAACAAAGCAACAGAGCCTAGGGCACTTCCACTTATGGTCCTATAGCTTAGGGAAATTAAAATCAAAAAGACACAGCCACCCCAATGTTTGGGACGCCTCTGTTTACAAGAACCTCGTTTACCGTACAAGTTCAATATCACAGAAAGTGAAAAATGGATAAAGAACTTGTGGTACTTACGTACAATGCAGTATCACTCAGCAGTGAAATCTATGCCATCAGGCCCGTAGCAGCACAATGAGTGGATTCAGGTACGATGATTCTAACTGAAATAAGTCACACAGAAAAAGAAACATCATAAGATATCAGTAATACACGGAATGTAAACTTGGCTACACAGGAACTGAATTACAGAACAGAACAGGGTCTCAAATTTAGAAAACCAACTTATGCTTGTTTAAGGGTAAAGGTGAGTTGGGGTGCTGCATAAAACCAGAGATTGAAATGAGCACAGATAAAGTTCCTTAAGCCAAATATGGAATAGACAAGAGCTACTCCTTGCTCAACGAAATGGACTCAACACCGCATATTAAACGCCTAAGAATGTACCTGACTCTTAAGTATCTTAAAACCTATGGATTGCTATGTCTCCGAAAGAGAATCAAGCATGTGTACAGGGACATAAACGCAGCAGTGATAGGATTGGAGAGGTTCGGTGAGCAAATGAAGACCCTTTGAAGTCATATTGCATGGTACCCATTCCACGGGTTTCAACTACCCAGGTTTAAGGTATTCTTCCTTCAGCTAAAACATGCATGTGGAACCTAGAGTATGATCAACCATGTGATCGGGAGACGTGTTCAAATATGTCTCAGTTTTCGTACCCTGGTACTCGGGTGCAACATTCCAGACGCTTTACTAACACTCTCCCGACTTGGAGAGTCAGTCCCTTTAACCTCCTGTTTGGCCCAGTTTGCAATTTCTGCGGAAGATGAACAGGAATAGCGAGAACCAATGAGAGACTAGCTGGAGGTGTCTGGACGGGCAAATTTAACTCTCATTTCCCACCAGGAAGAGGAAATAACCAAAGGCTCAGCGTGCCGTGCCGGAACCAGATTAGGGCCTGAAGCCATCCTGCGGTGTTGCGGCCAGCTCACAAGAAAACGAGTTGAAGAAAGGAGCTCAGGGGCACTGTAATTCACAAACCTGCAGAGTTATAAATGACAACTATCGTCCAAAAATATACTGAAGTAAGGCTGCCAAGAGGACTTGAAAGCGGGGCAGAATTGCAGGAAACCGATTTCAGGAGGTAGACCGGAATTGCATTGAAAGCATAGGAAAAGAGGCAGAACGTCCACAATGATGCACTTGGCCAAAAAGGGCGTATGCGTTTTTTCCTGAATATATTCAGGAAAAAACGCATACGCCCTTTTTGGCCAACCAAGCAAGCTTGCAAAGGAAATCTGCACTACAATGAAGTCTCACTTCCCCCCGGTCAAAAGGGCCATCTGAAAAAAGTGTAAAATCCAGAAAGGCAGGACAGGCCATGGAGAACTGGGAGCCTTGTTATGCTGATGGGCGGGATGTAAACTGCCAACAGACACTCGGGAGAAGTGTATGGTGTTTCCTGAAACATCTAAAAAACAAAGCAACAGAGCCTAGGCCACTTCCACTTATGGTCCTATAGCTTAGGGAAATTAAAATCAAAAAGATACAGCCACCCCAATGTTTGGGACGCCTCTGTTTACAAGAACCTCGTTTACCGTACAAGTTCAATATCACAGAAAGTGAAAAATGGATAAAGAACTTGTGGTACTTACGTACAATGCAGTATCACTCAGCAGTGAAATCTATGCCATCAGGCCCGTAGCAGCACAATGAGTGGATTCAGGTACGATGATTCTAACTGAAATAAGTCACACAGAAAAAGAAACATCATAAGATATCAGTAATACACGGAATGTAAACTTGGCTACACAGGAACTGAATTACAGAACAGAACAGGGTCTCAAATTTAGAAAACCAACTTATGCTTGTTTAAGGGTAAAGGTGAGTTGGGGTGCTGCATAAAACCAGAGATTGAAATGAGCACAGATAAAGTTCCTTAAGCCAAATATGGAATAGACAAGAGCTACTCCTTGCTCAACGAAATGGACTCAACACCGCATATTAAACGCCTAAGAATGTACCTGACTCTTAAGTATCTTAAAACCTATGGATTGCTATGTCTCCGAAAGAGAATCAAGCATGTGTACAGGGACATAAACGCAGCAGTGATAGGATTGGAGAGGTTCGGTGAGCAAATGAAGACCCTTTGAAGTCATATTGCATGGTACCCATTCCACGGGTTTCAACTACCCAGGTTTAAGGTATTCTTCCTTCAGCTAAAACATGCATGTGGAACCTAGAGTATGATCAACCATGTGATCGGGAGACGTGTTCAAATATGTCTCAGTTTTCGTACCCTGGTACTCGGGTGCAACATTCCAGACGCTTTACTAACACTCTCCCGACTTGGAGAGTCAGTCCCTTTAACCTCCTGTTTGGCCCAGTTTGCAATTTCTGCGGAAGATGAACAGGAATAGCGAGAACCAATGAGAGACTAGCTGGAGGTGTCTGGACGGGCAAATTTAACTCTCATTTCCCACCAGGAAGAGGAAATAACCAAAGGCTCAGCGTGCCGTGCCGGAACCAGATTAGGGCCTGAAGCCATCCTGCGGTGTTGCGGCCAGCTCACAAGAAAACGAGTTGAAGAAAGGAGCTCAGGGGCACTGTAATTCACAAACCTGCAGAGTTATGAATGACAACTATCGTCCAAAAATATACTGAAGTAAGGCTGCCAAGAGGACTTGAAAGCGGGGCAGAATTGCAGGAAACCGATTTCAGGAGGTAGACTGGAATTGCATTGAAAGCATAGGAAAAGAGGCAGAACGTCCACAATGATGCACTTGGCCAAAAAGGGCGTATGCGTTTTTTCCTGAATATATTCAGGAAAAAACGCATACGCCCTTTTTGGCCAACCAAGCAAGCTTGCAAAGGAAATCTGCACTACAATGAAGTCTCACTTCCCCCCGGTCAAAAGGGCCATCTGAAAAAAGTGTAAAATCCAGAAAGGCAGGACAGGCCATGGAGAACTGGGAGCCTTGTTATGCTGATGGGCGGGATGTAAACTGCCAACAGACACTCGGGAGAAGTGTATGGTGTTTCCTGAAACATCTAAAAAACAAAGCAACAGAGCCTAGGGCACTTCCACTTATGGTCCTATAGCTTAGGGAAATTAAAATCAAAAAGACACAGCCACCCCAATGTTTGGGACGCCTCTGTTTACAAGAACCTCGTTTACCGTACAAGTTCAATATCACAGAAAGTGAAAAATGGATAAAGAACTTGTGGTACTTACGTACAATGCAGTATCACTCAGCAGTGAAATCTATGCCATCAGGCCCGTAGCAGCACAATGAGTGGATTCAGGTACGATGATTCTAACTGAAATAAGTCACACAGAAAAAGAAACATCATAAGATATCAGTAATACACGGAATGTAAACTTGGCTACACAGGAACTGAATTACAGAACAGAACAGGGTCTCAAATTTAGAAAACCAACTTATGCTTGTTTAAGGGTAAAGGTGAGTTGGGGTGCTGCATAAAACCAGAGATTGAAATGAGCACAGATAAAGTTCCTTAAGCCAAATATGGAATAGACAAGAGCTACTCCTTGCTCAACGAAATGGACTCAACACCGCATATTAAACGCCTAAGAATGTACCTGACTCTTAAGTATCTTAAAACCTATGGATTGCTATGTCTCCGAAAGAGAATCAAGCATGTGTACAGGGACATAAACGCAGCAGTGATAGGATTGGAGAGGTTCGGTGAGCAAATGAAGACCCTTTGAAGTCATATTGCATGGTACCCATTCCACGGGTTTCAACTACCCAGGTTTAAGGTATTCTTCCTTCAGCTAAAACATGCATGTGGAACCTAGAGTATGATCAACCATGTGATCGGGAGACGTGTTCAAATATGTCTCAGTTTTCGTACCCTGGTACTCGGGTGCAACATTCCAGACGCTTTACTAACACTCTCCCGACTTGGAGAGTCAGTCCCTTTAACCTCCTGTTTGGCCCAGTTTGCAATTTCTGCGGAAGATGAACAGGAATAGCGAGAACCAATGAGAGACTAGCTGGAGGTGTCTGGACGGGCAAATTTAACTCTCATTTCCCACCAGGAAGAGGAAATAACCAAAGGCTCAGCGTGCCGTGCCGGAACCAGATTAGGGCCTGAAGCCATCCTGCGGTGTTGCGGCCAGCTCACAAGAAAACGAGTTGAAGAAAGGAGCTCAGGGGCACTGTAATTCACAAACCTGCAGAGTTATAAATGACAACTATCGTCCAAAAATATACTGAAGTAAGGCTGCCAAGAGGACTTGAAAGCGGGGCAGAATTGCAGGAAACCGATTTCAGGAGGTAGACCGGAATTGCATTGAAAGCATAGGAAAAGAGGCAGAACGTCCACAATGATGCACTTGGCCAAAAAGGGCGTATGCGTTTTTTCCTGAATATATTCAGGAAAAAACGCATACGCCCTTTTTGGCCAACCAAGCAAGCTTGCAAAGGAAATCTGCACTACAATGAAGTCTCACTTCCCCCCGGTCAAAAGGGCCATCTGAAAAAAGTGTAAAATCCAGAAAGGCAGGACAGGCCATGGAGAACTGGGAGCCTTGTTATGCTGATGGGCGGGATGTAAACTGCCAACAGACACTCGGGAGAAGTGTATGGTGTTTCCTGAAACATCTAAAAAACAAAGCAACAGAGCCTAGGCCACTTCCACTTATGGTCCTATAGCTTAGGGAAATTAAAATCAAAAAGATACAGCCACCCCAATGTTTGGGACGCCTCTGTTTACAAGAACCTCCTTTACCGTACAAGTTCAATATCACAGAAAGTGAAAAATGGATAAAGAACTTGTGGTACTTACGTACAATGCAGTATCACTCAGCAGTGAAATCTATGCCATCAGGCCCGTAGCAGCACAATGAGTGGATTCAGGTACGATGATTCTAACTGAAATAAGTCACACAGAAAAAGAAACATCATAAGATATCAGTAATACACGGAATGTAAACTTGGCTACACAGGAACTGAATTACAGAACAGAACAGGGTCTCAAATTTAGAAAACCAACTTATGCTTGTTTAAGGGTAAAGGTGAGTTGGGGTGCTGCATAAAACCAGAGATTGAAATGAGCACAGATAAAGTTCCTTAAGCCAAATATGGAATAGACAAGAGCTACTCCTTGCTCAACGAAATGGACTCAACACCGCATATTAAACGCCTAAGAATGTACCTGACTCTTAAGTATCTTAAAACCTATGGATTGCTATGTCTCCGAAAGAGAATCAAGCATGTGTACAGGGACATAAACGCAGCAGTGATAGGATTGGAGAGGTTCGGTGAGCAAATGAAGACCCTTTGAAGTCATATTGCATGGTACCCATTCCACGGGTTTCAACTACCCAGGTTTAAGGTATTCTTCCTTCAGCTAAAACATGCATGTGGAACCTAGAGTATGATCAACCATGTGATCGGGAGACGTGTTCAAATATGTCTCAGTTTTCGTACCCTGGTACTCGGGTGCAACATTCCAGACGCTTTACTAACACTCTCCCGACTTGGAGAGTCAGTCCCTTTAACCTCCTGTTTGGCCCAGTTTGCAATTTCTGCGGAAGATGAACAGGAATAGCGAGAACCAATGAGAGACTAGCTGGAGGTGTCTGGACGGGCAAATTTAACTCTCATTTCCCACCAGGAAGAGGAAATAACCAAAGGCTCAGCGTGCCGTGCCGGAACCAGATTAGGGCCTGAAGCCATCCTGCGGTGTTGCGGCCAGCTCACAAGAAAACGAGTTGAAGAAAGGAGCTCAGGGGCACTGTAATTCACAAACCTGCAGAGTTATAAATGACAACTATCGTCCAAAAATATACTGAAGTAAGGCTGCCAAGAGGACTTGAAAGCGGGGCAGAATTGCAGGAAACCGATTTCAGGAGGTAGACTGGAATTGCATTGAAAGCATAGGAAAAGAGGCAGAACGTCCACAATGATGCACTTGGCCAAAAAGGGCGTATGCGTTTTTTCCTGAATATATTCAGGAAAAAACGCATACGCCCTTTTTGGCCAACCAAGCAAGCTTGCAAAGGAAATCTGCACTACAATGAAGTCTCACTTCCCCCCGGTCAAAAGGGCCATCTGAAAAAAGTGTAAAATCCAGAAAGGCAGGACAGGCCATGGAGAACTGGGAGCCTTGTTATGCTGATGGGCGGGATGTAAACTGCCAACAGACACTCGGGAGAAGTGTATGGTGTTTCCTGAAACATCTAAAAAACAAAGCAACAGAGCCTAGGGCACTTCCACTTATGGTCCTATAGCTTAGGGAAATTAAAATCAAAAAGACACAGCCACCCCAATGTTTGGGACGCCTCTGTTTACAAGAACCTCGTTTACCGTACAAGTTCAATATCACAGAAAGTGAAAAATGGATAAAGAACTTGTGGTACTTACGTACAATGCAGTATCACTCAGCAGTGAAATCTATGCCATCAGGCCCGTAGCAGCACAATGAGTGGATTCAGGTACGATGATTCTAACTGAAATAAGTCACACAGAAAAAGAAACATCATAAGATATCAGTAATACACGGAATGTAAACTTGGCTACACAGGAACTGAATTACAGAACAGAACAGGGTCTCAAATTTAGAAAACCAACTTATGCTTGTTTAAGGGTAAAGGTGAGTTGGGGTGCT
The DNA here is from genome assembly GCF_963455315.2 of Globicephala melas. Classification (NCBI taxonomy): domain Eukaryota; kingdom Metazoa; phylum Chordata; class Mammalia; order Artiodactyla; family Delphinidae; genus Globicephala; species Globicephala melas. The sequence goes on along the minus strand of NW_027207511.1, from coordinate 40,990 downwards.
GCATAAAACCAGAGATTGAAATGAGCACAGATAAAGTTCCTTAAGCCAAATATGGAATAGACAAGAGCTACTCCTTGCTCAACGAAATGGACTCAACACCGCATATTAAACGCCTAAGAATGTACCTGACTCTTAAGTATCTTAAAACCTATGGATTGCTATGTCTCCGAAAGAGAATCAAGCATGTGTACAGGGACATAAACGCAGCAGTGATAGGATTGGAGAGGTTCGGTGAGCAAATGAAGACCCTTTGAAGTCATATTGCATGGTACCCATTCCACGGGTTTCAACTACCCAGGTTTAAGGTATTCTTCCTTCAGCTAAAACATGCATGTGGAACCTAGAGTATGATCAACCATGTGATCGGGAGACGTGTTCAAATATGTCTCAGTTTTCGTACCCTGGTACTCGGGTGCAACATTCCAGACGCTTTACTAACACTCTCCCGACTTGGAGAGTCAGTCCCTTTAACCTCCTGTTTGGCCCAGTTTGCAATTTCTGCGGAAGATGAACAGGAATAGCGAGAACCAATGAGAGACTAGCTGGAGGTGTCTGGACGGGCAAATTTAACTCTCATTTCCCACCAGGAAGAGGAAATAACCAAAGGCTCAGCGTGCCGTGCCGGAACCAGATTAGGGCCTGAAGCCATCCTGCGGTGTTGCGGCCAGCTCACAAGAAAACGAGTTGAAGAAAGGAGCTCAGGGGCACTGTAATTCACAAACCTGCAGAGTTATAAATGACAACTATCGTCCAAAAATATACTGAAGTAAGGCTGCCAAGAGGACTTGAAAGCGGGGCAGAATTGCAGGAAACCGATTTCAGGAGGTAGACCGGAATTGCATTGAAAGCATAGGAAAAGAGGCAGAACGTCCACAATGATGCACTTGGCCAAAAAGGGCGTATGCGTTTTTTCCTGAATATATTCAGGAAAAAACGCATACGCCCTTTTTGGCCAACCAAGCAAGCTTGCAAAGGAAATCTGCACTACAATGAAGTCTCACTTCCCCCCGGTCAAAAGGGCCATCTGAAAAAAGTGTAAAATCCAGAAAGGCAGGACAGGCCATGGAGAACTGGGAGCCTTGTTATGCTGATGGGCGGGATGTAAACTGCCAACAGACACTCGGGAGAAGTGTATGGTGTTTCCTGAAACATCTAAAAAACAAAGCAACAGAGCCTAGGCCACTTCCACTTATGGTCCTATAGCTTAGGGAAATTAAAATCAAAAAGATACAGCCACCCCAATGTTTGGGACGCCTCTGTTTACAAGAACCTCGTTTACCGTACAAGTTCAATATCACAGAAAGTGAAAAATGGATAAAGAACTTGTGGTACTTACGTACAATGCAGTATCACTCAGCAGTGAAATCTATGCCATCAGGCCCGTAGCAGCACAATGAGTGGATTCAGGTACGATGATTCTAACTGAAATAAGTCACACAGAAAAAGAAACATCATAAGATATCAGTAATACACGGAATGTAATCTTGGCTACACAGGAACTGAATTACAGAACAGAACAGGGTCTCAAATTTAGAAAACCAACTTATGCTTGTTTAAGGGTAAAGGTGAGTTGGGGTGCTGCATAAAACCAGAGATTGAAATGAGCACAGATAAAGTTCCTTAAGCCAAATATGGAATAGACAAGAGCTACTCCTTGCTCAACGAAATGGACTCAACACCGCATATTAAACGCCTAAGAATGTACCTGACTCTTAAGTATCTTAAAACCTATGGATTGCTATGTCTCCGAAAGAGAATCAAGCATGTGTACAGGGACATAAACGCAGCAGTGATAGGATTGGAGAGGTTCGGTGAGCAAATGAAGACCCTTTGAAGTCATATTGCATGGTACCCATTCCACGGGTTTCAACTACCCAGGTTTAAGGTATTCTTCCTTCAGCTAAAACATGCATGTGGAACCTAGAGTATGATCAACCATGTGATCGGGAGACGTGTTCAAATATGTCTCAGTTTTCGTACCCTGGTACTCGGGTGCAACATTCCAGACGCTTTACTAACACTCTCCCGACTTGGAGAGTCAGTCCCTTTAACCTCCTGTTTGGCCCAGTTTGCAATTTCTGCGGAAGATGAACAGGAATAGCGAGAACCAATGAGAGACTAGCTGGAGGTGTCTGGACGGGCAAATTTAACTCTCATTTCCCACCAGGAAGAGGAAATAACCAAAGGCTCAGCGTGCCGTGCCGGAACCAGATTAGGGCCTGAAGCCATCCTGCGGTGTTGCGGCCAGCTCACAAGAAAACGAGTTGAAGAAAGGAGCTCAGGGGCACTGTAATTCACAAACCTGCAGAGTTATAAATGACAACTATCGTCCAAAAATATACTGAAGTAAGGCTGCCAAGAGGACTTGAAAGCGGGGCAGAATTGCAGGAAACCGATTTCAGGAGGTAGACCGGAATTGCATTGAAAGCATAGGAAAAGAGGCAGAACGTCCACAATGATGCACTTGGCCAAAAAGGGCGTATGCGTTTTTTCCTGAATATATTCAGGAAAAAACGCATACGCCCTTTTTGGCCAACCAAGCAAGCTTGCAAAGGAAATCTGCACTACAATGAAGTCTCACTTCCCCCCGGTCAAAAGGGCCATCTGAAAAAAGTGTAAAATCCAGAAAGGCAGGACAGGCCATGGAGAACTGGGAGCCTTGTTATGCTGATGGGCGGGATGTAAACTGCCAACAGACACTCGGGAGAAGTGTATGGTGTTTCCTGAAACATCTAAAAAACAAAGCAACAGAGCCTAGGCCACTTCCACTTATGGTCCTATAGCTTAGGGAAATTAAAATCAAAAAGATACAGCCACCCCAATGTTTGGGACGCCTCTGTTTACAAGAACCTCGTTTACCGTACAAGTTCAATATCACAGAAAGTGAAAAATGGATAAAGAACTTGTGGTACTTACGTACAATGCAGTATCACTCAGCAGTGAAATCTATGCCATCAGGCCCGTAGCAGCACAATGAGTGGATTCAGGTACGATGATTCTAACTGAAATAAGTCACACAGAAAAAGAAACATCATAAGATATCAGTAATACACGGAATGTAAACTTGGCTACACAGGAACTGAATTACAGAACAGAACAGGGTCTCAAATTTAGAAAACCAACTTATGCTTGTTTAAGGGTAAAGGTGAGTTGGGGTGCTGCATAAAACCAGAGATTGAAATGAGCACAGATAAAGTTCCTTAAGCCAAATATGGAATAGACAAGAGCTACTCCTTGCTCAACGAAATGGACTCAACACCGCATATTAAACGCCTAAGAATGTACCTGACTCTTAAGTATCTTAAAACCTATGGATTGCTATGTCTCCGAAAGAGAATCAAGCATGTGTACAGGGACATAAACGCAGCAGTGATAGGATTGGAGAGGTTCGGTGAGCAAATGAAGACCCTTTGAAGTCATATTGCATGGTACCCATTCCACGGGTTTCAACTACCCAGGTTTAAGGTATTCTTCCTTCAGCTAAAACATGCATGTGGAACCTAGAGTATGATCAACCATGTGATCGGGAGACGTGTTCAAATATGTCTCAGTTTTCGTACCCTGGTACTCGGGTGCAACATTCCAGACGCTTTACTAACACTCTCCCGACTTGGAGAGTCAGTCCCTTTAACCTCCTGTTTGGCCCAGTTTGCAATTTCTGCGGAAGATGAACAGGAATAGCGAGAACCAATGAGAGACTAGCTGGAGGTGTCTGGACGGGCAAATTTAACTCTCATTTCCCACCAGGAAGAGGAAATAACCAAAGGCTCAGCGTGCCGTGCCGGAACCAGATTAGGGCCTGAAGCCATCCTGCGGTGTTGCGGCCAGCTCACAAGAAAACGAGTTGAAGAAAGGAGCTCAGGGGCACTGTAATTCACAAACCTGCAGAGTTATAAATGACAACTATCGTCCAAAAATATACTGAAGTAAGGCTGCCAAGAGGACTTGAAAGCGGGGCAGAATTGCAGGAAACCGATTTCAGGAGGTAGACTGGAATTGCATTGAAAGCATAGGAAAAGAGGCAGAACGTCCACAATGATGCACTTGGCCAAAAAGGGCGTATGCGTTTTTTCCTGAATATATTCAGGAAAAAACGCATACGCCCTTTTTGGCCAACCAAGCAAGCTTGCAAAGGAAATCTGCACTACAATGAAGTCTCACTTCCCCCCGGTCAAAAGGGCCATCTGAAAAAAGTGTAAAATCCAGAAAGGCAGGACAGGCCATGGAGAACTGGGAGCCTTGTTATGCTGATGGGCGGGATGTAAACTGCCAACAGACACTCGGGAGAAGTGTATGGTGTTTCCTGAAACATCTAAAAAACAAAGCAACAGAGCCTAGGGCACTTCCACTTATGGTCCTATAGCTTAGGGAAATTAAAATCAAAAAGACACAGCCACCCCAATGTTTGGGACGCCTCTGTTTACAAGAACCTCGTTTACCGTACAAGTTCAATATCACAGAAAGTGAAAAATGGATAAAGAACTTGTGGTACTTACGTACAATGCAGTATCACTCAGCAGTGAAATCTATGTCATCAGGCCCGTAGCAGCACAATGAGTGGATTCAGGTACGATGATTCTAACTGAAATAAGTCACACAGAAAAAGAAACATCATAAGATATCAGTAATACACGGAATGTAAACTTGGCTACACAGGAACTGAATTACAGAACAGAACAGGGTCTCAAATTTAGAAAACCAACTTATGCTTGTTTAAGGGTAAAGGTGAGTTGGGGTGCTGCATAAAACCAGAGATTGAAATGAGCACAGATAAAGTTCCTTAAGCCAAATATGGAATAGACAAGAGCTACTCCTTGCTCAACGAAATGGACTCAACACCGCATATTAAACGCCTAAGAATGTACCTGACTCTTAAGTATCTTAAAACCTATGGATTGCTATGTCTCCGAAAGAGAATCAAGCATGTGTACAGGGACATAAACGCAGCAGTGATAGGATTGGAGAGGTTCGGTGAGCAAATGAAGACCCTTTGAAGTCATATTGCATGGTACCCATTCCACGGGTTTCAACTACCCAGGTTTAAGGTATTCTTCCTTCAGCTAAAACATGCATGTGGAACCTAGAGTATGATCAACCATGTGATCGGGAGACGTGTTCAAATATGTCTCAGTTTTCGTACCCTGGTACTCGGGTGCAACATTCCAGACGCTTTACTAACACTCTCCCGACTTGGAGAGTCAGTCCCTTTAACCTCCTGTTTGGCCCAGTTTGCAATTTCTGCGGAAGATGAACAGGAATAGCGAGAACCAATGAGAGACTAGCTGGAGGTGTCTGGACGGGCAAATTTAACTCTCATTTCCCACCAGGAAGAGGAAATAACCAAAGGCTCAGCGTGCCGTGCCGGAACCAGATTAGGGCCTGAAGCCATCCTGCGGTGTTGCGGCCAGCTCACAAGAAAACGAGTTGAAGAAAGGAGCTCAGGGGCACTGTAATTCACAAACCTGCAGAGTTATAAATGACAACTATCGTCCAAAAATATACTGAAGTAAGGCTGCCAAGAGGACTTGAAAGCGGGGCAGAATTGCAGGAAACCGATTTCAGGAGGTAGACTGGAATTGCATTGAAAGCATAGGAAAAGAGGCAGAACGTCCACAATGATGCACTTGGCCAAAAAGGGCGTATGCGTTTTTTCCTGAATATATTCAGGAAAAAACGCATACGCCCTTTTTGGCCAACCAAGCAAGCTTGCAAAGGAAATCTGCACTACAATGAAGTCTCACTTCCCCCCCCACCCCCGGTCAAAAGGGCCATCTGAAAAAAGTGTAAAATCCAGAAAGGCAGGACAGGACATGGAGAACTGGGAGCCTTGTTATGCTGATGGGCGGGATGTAAACTGCCAACAGACACTCGGGAGAAGTGTATGGTGTTTCCTGAAACATCTAAAAAACAAAGCAACAGAGCCTAGGGCACTTCCACTTATGGTCCTATAGCTTAGGGAAATTAAAATCAAAAAGACACAGCCACCCCAATGTTTGGGACGCCTCTGTTTACAAGAACCTCGTTTACCGTACAAGTTCAATATCACAGAAAGTGAAAAATGGATAAAGAACTTGTGGTACTTACGTACAATGCAGTATCACTCAGCAGTGAAATCTATGTCATCAGGCCCGTAGCAGCACAATGAGTGGATTCAGGTACGATGATTCTAACTGAAATAAGTCACACAGAAAAAGAAACATCATAAGATATCAGTAATACACGGAATGTAAACTTGGCTACACAGGAACTGAATTACAGAACAGAACAGGGTCTCAAATTTAGAAAACCAACTTATGCTTGTTTAAGGGTAAAGGTGAGTTGGGGTGCTGCATAAAACCAGAGATTGAAATGAGCACAGATAAAGTTCCTTAAGCCAAATATGGAATAGACAAGAGCTACTCCTTGCTCAACGAAATGGACTCAACACCGCATATTAAACGCCTAAGAATGTACCTGACTCTTAAGTATCTTAAAACCTATGGATTGCTATGTCTCCGAAAGAGAATCAAGCATGTGTACAGGGACATAAACGCAGCAGTGATAGGATTGGAGAGGTTCGGTGAGCAAATGAAGACCCTTTGAAGTCATATTGCATGGTACCCATTCCACGGGTTTCAACTACCCAGGTTTAAGGTATTCTTCCTTCAGCTAAAACATGCATGTGGAACCTAGAGTATGATCAACCATGTGATCGGGAGACGTGTTCAAATATGTCTCAGTTTTCGTACCCTGGTACTCGGGTGCAACATTCCAGACGCTTTACTAACACTCTCCCGACTTGGAGAGTCAGTCCCTTTAACCTCCTGTTTGGCCCAGTTTGCAATTTCTGCGGAAGATGAACAGGAATAGCGAGAACCAATGAGAGACTAGCTGGAGGTGTCTGGACGGGCAAATTTAACTCTCATTTCCCACCAGGAAGAGGAAATAACCAAAGGCTCAGCGTGCCGTGCCAGAACCGGATTAGGGCCTGAAGCCATCCTGCGGTGTTGCGGCCAGCTCACAAGAAAACGAGTTGAAGAAAGGAGCTCAGGGGCACTGTAATTCACAAACCTGCAGAGTTATAAATGACAACTATCGTCCAAAAATATACTGAAGTAAGGCTGCCAAGAGGACTTGAAAGCGGGGCAGAATTGCAGGAAACCGATTTCAGGAGGTAGACTGGAATTGCATTGAAAGCATAGGAAAAGAGGCAGAACGTCCACAATGATGCACTTGGCCAAAAAGGGCGTATGCGTTTTTTCCTGAATATATTCAGGAAAAAACGCATACGCCCTTTTTGGCCAACCAAGCAAGCTTGCAAAGGAAATCTGCACTACAATGAAGTCTCACTTCCCCCCGGTCAAAAGGGCCATCTGAAAAAAGTGTAAAATCCAGAAAGGCAGGACAGGCCATGGAGAACTGGGAGCCTTGTTATGCTGATGGGCGGGATGTAAACTGCCAACAGACACTCGGGAGAAGTGTATGGTGTTTCCTGAAACATCTAAAAAACAAAGCAACAGAGCCTAGGGCACTTCCACTTATGGTCCTATAGCTTAGGGAAATTAAAATCAAAAAGACACAGCCACCCCAATGTTTGGGACGCCTCTGTTTACAAGAACCTCGTTTACCGTACAAGTTCAATATCACAGAAAGTGAAAAATGGATAAAGAACTTGTGGTACTTACGTAAAATGCAGTATCACTCAGCAGTGAAATCTATGTCATCAGGCCCGTAGCAGCACAATGAGTGGATTCAGGTACGATGATTCTAACTGAAATAAGTCACACAGAAAAAGAAACATCATAAGATATCAGTAATACACGGAATGTAAACTTGGCTACACAGGAACTGAATTACAGAACAGAACAGGGTCTCAAATTTAGAAAACCAACTTATGCTTGTTTAAGGGTAAAGGTGAGTTGGGGTGCTGCATAAAACCAGAGATTGAAATGAGCACAGATAAAGTTCCTTAAGCCAAATATGGAATAGACAAGAGCTACTCCTTGCTCAACGAAATGGACTCAACACCGCATATTAAACGCCTAAGAATGTACCTGACTCTTAAGTATCTTAAAACCTATGGATTGCTATGTCTCCGAAAGAGAATCAAGCATGTGTACAGGGACATAAACGCAGCAGTGATAGGATTGGAGAGGTTCGGTGAGCAAATGAAGACCCTTTGAAGTCATATTGCATGGTACCCATTCCACGGGTTTCAACTACCCAGGTTTAAGGTATTCTTCCTTCAGCTAAAACATGCATGTGGAACCTAGAGTATGATCAACCATGTGATCGGGAGACGTGTTCAAATATGTCTCAGTTTTCGTACCCTGGTACTCGGGTGCAACATTCCAGACGCTTTACTAACACTCTCCCGACTTGGAGAGTCAGTCCCTTTAACCTCCTGTTTGGCCCAGTTTGCAATTTCTGCGGAAGATGAACAGGAATAGCGAGAACCAATGAGAGACTAGCTGGAGGTGTCTGGACGGGCAAATTTAACTCTCATTTCCCACCAGGAAGAGGAAATAACCAAAGGCTCAGCGTGCCGTGCCGGAACCAGATTAGGGCCTGAAGCCATCCTGCGGTGTTGCGGCCAGCTCACAAGAAAACGAGTTGAAGAAAGGAGCTCAGGGGCACTGTAATTCACAAACCTGCAGAGTTATAAATGACAACTATCGTCCAAAAATATACTGAAGTAAGGCTGCCAAGAGGACTTGAAAGCGGGGCAGAATTGCAGGAAACCGATTTCAGGAGGTAGACTGGAATTGCATTGAAAGCATAGGAAAAGAGGCAGAACGTCCACAATGATGCACTTGGCCAAAAAGGGCGTATGCGTTTTTTCCTGAATATATTCAGGAAAAAACGCATACGCCCTTTTTGGCCAACCAAGCAAGCTTGCAAAGGAAATCTGCACTACAATGAAGTCTCACTTCCCCCCGGTCAAAAGGGCCATCTGAAAAAAGTGTAAAATCCAGAAAGGCAGGACAGGCCATGGAGAACTGGGAGCCTTGTTATGCTGATGGGCGGGATGTAAACTGCCAACAGACACTCGGGAGAAGTGTATGGTGTTTCCTGAAACATCTAAAAAACAAAGCAACAGAGCCTAGGGCACTTCCACTTATGGTCCTATAGCTTAGGGAAATTAAAATCAAAAAGACACAGCCACCCCAATGTTTGGGACGCCTCTGTTTACAAGAACCTCGTTTACCGTACAAGTTCAATATCACAGAAAGTGAAAAATGGATAAAGAACTTGTGGTACTTACGTACAATGCAGTATCACTCAGCAGTGAAATCTATGTCATCAGGCCCGTAGCAGCACAATGAGTGGATTCAGGTACGATGATTCTAACTGAAATAAGTCACACAGAAAAAGAAACATCATAAGATATCAGTAATACACGGAATGTAAACTTGGCTACACAGGAACTGAATTACAGAACAGAACAGGGTCTCAAATTTAGAAAACCAACTTATGCTTGTTTAAGGGTAAAGGTGAGTTGGGGTGCTGCATAAAACCAGAGATTGAAATGAGCACAGATAAAGTTCCTTAAGCCAAATATGGAATAGACAAGAGCTACTCCTTGCTCAACGAAATGGACTCAACACCGCATATTAAACGCCTAAGAATGTACCTGACTCTTAAGTATCTTAAAACGTATGGATTGCTAAGTCTCCGAAAGAGAATCAAGCATGTGTACAGGGACATAAACGCAGCAGTGATAGGATTGGAGAGGTTCGGTGAGCAAATGAAGACCCTTTGAAGTCATATTGCATGGTACCCATTCCACGGGTTTCAACTACCCAGGTTTAAGGTATTCTTCCTTCAGCTAAAACATGCATGTGGAACCTAGAGTATGATCAACCATGTGATCGGGAGACGTGTTCAAATATGTCTCAGTTTTCGTACCCTGGTACTCGGGTGCAACATTCCAGACGCTTTACTAACACTCTCCCGACTTGGAGAGTCAGTCCCTTTAACCTCCTGTTTGGCCCAGTTTGCAATTTCTGCGGAAGATGAACAGGAATAGCGAGAACCAATGAGAGACTAGCTGGAGGTGTCTGGACGGGCAAATTTAACTCTCATTTCCCACCAGGAAGAGGAAATAACCAAAGGCTCAGCGTGCCGTGCCGGAACCAGATTAGGGCCTGAAGCCATCCTGCGGTGTTGCGGCCAGCTCACAAGAAAACGAGTTGAAGAAAGGAGCTCAGGGGCACTGTAATTCACAAACCTGCAGAGTTATAAATGACAACTATCGTCCAAAAATATACTGAAGTAAGGCTGCCAAGAGGACTTGAAAGCGGGACAGAATTGCAGGAAACCGATTTCAGGAGGTAGACTGGAATTGCATTGAAAGCATAGGAAAAGAGGCAGAACGTCCACAATGATGCACTTGGCCAAAAAGGGCGTATGCGTTTTTTCCTGAATATATTCAGGAAAAAACGCATACGCCCTTTTTGGCCAACCAAGCAAGCTTGCAAAGGAAATCTGCACTACAATGAAGTCTCACTTCCCCCCGGTCAAAAGGGCCATCTGAAAAAAGTGTAAAATCCAGAAAGGCAGGACAGGCCATGGAGAACTGGGAGCCTTGTTATGCTGATGGGCGGGATGTAAATTGCCAACAGACACTTGGGAGAAGTGTATGGTGTTTCCTGAAACATCTAAAAAACAAAGCAACAGAGCCTAGGACACTTCCACTTATGGTCCTATAGCTTAGGGAAATTAAAATCAAAAAGACACAGCCACCCCAAAGTTTGGGATGCCTCTGTTTACAAGAACCTCGTTTACCGTACAAGTTCAATATCACAGAAAGTGAAAAATGGATAAAGAACTTGTGGTACTTACGTACAATGCAGTATCACTCAGCAGTGAAATCTATGTCATCAGGCCCGTAGCAGCACAATGAGTGGATTCAGGTACGATGATTCTAACTGAAATAAGTCACACAGAAAAAGAAACATCATAAGATATCAGTAATACACGGAATGTAAACTTGGCTACACAGGAACTGAATTACAGAACAGAACAGGGTCTCAAATTTAGAAAACCAACTTATGCTTGTTTAAGGGTAAAGGTGAGTTGGGGTGCTGCATAAAACCAGAGATTGAAATGAGCACAGATAAAGTTCCTTAAGCCAAATATGGAATAGACAAGAGCTACTCCTTGCTCAACGAAATGGACTCAACACCGCATATTAAACGCCTAAGAATGTACCTGACTCTTAAGTATCTTAAAACCTATGGATTGCTATGTCTCCGAAAGAGAATCAAGCATGTGTACAGGGACATAAACGCAGCAGTGATAGGATTGGAGAGGTTCGGTGAGCAAATGAAGACCCTTTGAAGTCATATTGCATGGTACCCATTCCACGGGTTTCAACTACCCAGGTTTAAGGTATTCTTCCTTCAGCTAAAACATGCATGTGGAACCTAGAGTATGATCAACCATGTGATCGGGAGACGTGTTCAAATATGTCTCAGTTTTCGTACCCTGGTACTCGGGTGCAACATTCCAGACGCTTTACTAACACTCTCCCCACTTGGAGAGTCAGTCCCTTTAACCTCCTGTTTGGCCCAGTTTGCAATTTCTGCGGAAGATGAACAGGAATAGCGAGAACCAATGAGAGACTAGCTGGAGGTGTCTGGACGGGCAAATTTAACTCTCATTTCCCACCAGGAAGAGGAAATAACCAAAGGCTCAGCGTGCCGTGCCGGAACCAGATTAGGGCCTGAAGCCATCCTGCGGTGTTGCGGCCAGCTCACAAGAAAACGAGTTGAAGAAAGGAGCTCAGGGGCACTGTAATTCACAAACCTGCAGAGTTATAAATGACAACTATCGTCCAAAAATATACTGAAGTAAGGCTGCCAAGAGGACTTGAAAGCGGGGCAGAATTGCAGGAAACCGATTTCAGGAGGTAGACTGGAATTGCATTGAAAGCATAGGAAAAGAGGCAGAACGTCCACAATGATGCACTTGGCCAAAAAGGGCGTATGCGTTTTTTCCTGAATATATTCAGGAAAAAACGCATACGCCCTTTTTGGCCAACCAAGCAAGCTTGCAAAGGAAATCTGCACTACAATGAAGTCTCACTTCCCCCCGGTCAAAAGGGCCATCTGAAAAAAGTGTAAAATCCAGAAAGGCAGGACAGGCCATGGAGAACTGGGAGCCTTGTTATGCTGATGGGCGGGATGTAAACTGCCAACAGACACTCGGGAGAAGTGTATGGTGTTTCCTGAAACATCTAAAAAACAAAGCAACAGAGCCTAGGGCACTTCCACTTATGGTCCTATAGCTTAGGGAAATTAAAATCAAAAAGACACAGCCACCCCAATGTTTGGGACGCCTCTGTTTACAAGAACCTCGTTTACCGTACAAGTTCAATATCACAGAAAGTGAAAAATGGATAAAGAACTTGTGGTACTTACGTACAATGCAGTATCACTCAGCAGTGAAATCTATGCCATCAGGCCCGTAGCAGCACAATGAGTGGATTCAGGTACGATGATTCTAACTGAAATAAGTCACACAGAAAAAGAAACATCATAAGATATCAGTAATACACGGAATGTAAACTTGGCTACACAGGAACTGAATTACAGAACAGAACAGGGTCTCAAATTTAGAAAACCAACTTATGCTTGTTTAAGGGTAAAGGTGAGTTGGGGTGCTGCATAAAACCAGAGATTGAAATGAGCACAGATAAAGTTCCTTAAGCCAAATATGGAATAGACAAGAGCTACTCCTTGCTCAACGAAATGGACTCAACACCGCATATTAAACGCCTAAGAATGTACCTGACTCTTAAGTATCTTAAAACCTATGGATTGCTATGTCTCCGAAAGAGAATCAAGCATGTGTACAGGGACATAAACGCAGCAGTGATAGGATTGGAGAGGTTCGGTGAGCAAATGAAGACCCTTTGAAGTCATATTGCATGGTACCCATTCCACGGGTTTCAACTACCCAGGTTTAAGGTATTCTTCCTTCAGCTAAAACATGCATGTGGAACCTAGAGTATGATCAACCATGTGATCGGGAGACGTGTTCAAATATGTCTCAGTTTTCGTACCCTGGTACTCGGGTGCAACATTCCAGACGCTTTACTAACACTCTCCCGACTTGGAGAGTCAGTCCCTTTAACCTCCTGTTTGGCCCAGTTTGCAATTTCTGCGGAAGATGAACAGGAATAGCGAGAACCAATGAGAGACTAGCTGGAGGTGTCTGGACGGGCAAATTTAACTCTCATTTCCCACCAGGAAGAGGAAATAACCAAAGGCTCAGCGTGCCGTGCCGGAACCAGATTAGGGCCTGAAGCCATCCTGCGGTGTTGCGGCCAGCTCACAAGAAAACGAGTTGAAGAAAGGAGCTCAGGGGCACTGTAATTCACAAACCTGCAGAGTTATAAATGACAACTATCGTCCAAAAATATACTGAAGTAAGGCTGCCAAGAGGACTTGAAAGCGGGGCAGAATTGCAGGAAACCGATTTCAGGAGGTAGACTGGAATTGCATTGAAAGCATAGGAAAAGAGGCAGAACGTCCACAATGATGCACTTGGCCAAAAAGGGCGTATGCGTTTTTTCCTGAATATATTCAGGAAAAAACGCATACGCCCTTTTTGGCCAACCAAGCAAGCTTGCAAAGGAAATCTGCACTACAATGAAGTCTCACTTCCCCCCGGTCAAAAGGGCCATCTGAAAAAAGTGTAAAATCCAGAAAGGCAGGACAGGCCATGGAGAACTGGGAGCCTTGTTATGCTGATGGGCGGGATGTAAACTGCCAACAGACACTCGGGAGAAGTGTATGGTGTTTCCTGAAACATCTAAAAAACAAAGCAACAGAGCCTAGGGCACTTCCACTTATGGTCCTATAGCTTAGGGAAATTAAAATCAAAAAGACACAGCCACCCCAATGTTTGGGACGCCTCTGTTTACAAGAACCTCGTTTACCGTACAAGTTCAATATCACAGAAAGTGAAAAATGGATAAAGAACTTGTGGTACTTACGTACAATGCAGTATCACTCAGCAGTGAAATCTATGTCATCAGGCCCGTAGCAGCACAATGAGTGGATTCAGGTACGATGATTCTAACTGAAATAAGTCACACAGAAAAAGAAACATCATAAGATATCAGTAATACACGGAATGTAAACTTGGCTACACAGGAACTGAATTACAGAACAGAACAGGGTCTCAAATTTAGAAAACCAACTTATGCTTGTTTAAGGGTAAAGGTGAGTTGGGGTGCTGCATAAAACCAGAGATTGAAATGAGCACAGATAAAGTTCCTTAAGCCAAATATGGAATAGACAAGAGCTACTCCTTGCTCAACGAAATGGACTCAACACCGCATATTAAACGCCTAAGAATGTACCTGACTCTTAAGTATCTTAAAACCTATGGATTGCTATGTCTCCGAAAGAGAATCAAGCATGTGTACAGGGACATAAACGCAGCAGTGATAGGATTGGAGAGGTTCGGTGAGCAAATGAAGACCCTTTGAAGTCATATTGCATGGTACCCATTCCACGGGTTTCAACTACCCAGGTTTAAGGTATTCTTCCTTCAGCTAAAACATGCATGTGGAACCTAGAGTATGATCAACCATGTGATCGGGAGACGTGTTCAAATATGTCTCAGTTTTCGTACCCTGGTACTCGGGTGCAACATTCCAGACGCTTTACTAACACTCTCCCGACTTGGAGAGTCAGTCCCTTTAACCTCCTGTTTGGCCCAGTTTGCAATTTCTGCGGAAGATGAACAGGAATAGCGAGAACCAATGAGAGACTAGCTGGAGGTGTCTGGACGGGCAAATTTAACTCTCATTTCCCACCAGGAAGAGGAAATAACCAAAGGCTCAGCGTGCCGTGCCGGAACCAGATTAGGGCCTGAAGCCATCCTGCGGTGTTGCGGCCAGCTCACAAGAAAACGAGTTGAAGAAAGGAGCTCAGGGGCACTGTAATTCACAAACCTGCAGAGTTATAAATGACAACTATCGTCCAAAAATATACTGAAGTAAGGCTGCCAAGAGGACTTGAAAGCGGGGCAGAATTGCAGGAAACCGATTTCAGGAGGTAGACTGGAATTGCATTGAAAGCATAGGAAAAGAGGCAGAACGTCCACAATGATGCACTTGGCCAAAAAGGGCGTATGCGTTTTTTCCTGAATATATTCAGGAAAAAACGCATACGCCCTTTTTGGCCAACCAAGCAAGCTTGCAAAGGAAATCTGCACTACAATGAAGTCTCACTTCCCCCCGGTCAAAAGGGCCATCTGAAAAAAGTGTAAAATCCAGAAAGGCAGGACAGGCCATGGAGAACTGGGAGCCTTGTTATGCTGATGGGCGGGATGTAAACTGCCAACAGACACTCGGGAGAAGTGTATGGTGTTTCCTGAAACATCTAAAAAACAAAGCAACAGAGCCTAGGGCACTTCCACTTATGGTCCTATAGCTTAGGGAAATTAAAATCAAAAAGACACAGCCACCCCAATGTTTGGGACGCCTCTGTTTACAAGAACCTCGTTTACCGTACAAGTTCAATATCACAGAAAGTGAAAAATGGATAAAGAACTTGTGGTACTTACGTACAATGCAGTATCACTCAGCAGTGAAATCTATGTCATCAGGCCCGTAGCAGCACAATGAGTGGATTCAGGTACGATGATTCTAACTGAAATAAGTCACACAGAAAAAGAAACATCATAAGATATCAGTAATACACGGAATGTAAACTTGGCTACACAGGAACTGAATTACAGAACAGAACAGGGTCTCAAATTTAGAAAACCAACTTATGCTTGTTTAAGGGTAAAGGTGAGTTGGGGTGCTGCATAAAACCAGAGATTGAAATGAGCACAGATAAAGTTCCTTAAGCCAAATATGGAATAGACAAGAGCTACTCCTTGCTCAACGAAATGGACTCAACACCGCATATTAAACGCCTAAGAATGTACCTGACTCTTAAGTATCTTAAAACCTATGGATTGCTATGTCTCCGAAAGAGAATCAAGCATGTGTACAGGGACATAAACGCAGCAGTGATAGGATTGGAGAGGTTCGGTGAGCAAATGAAGACCCTTTGAAGTCATATTGCATGGTACCCATTCCACGGGTTTCAACTACCCAGGTTTAAGGTATTCTTCCTTCAGCTAAAACATGCATGTGGAACCTAGAGTATGATCAACCATGTGATCGGGAGACGTGTTCAAATATGTCTCAGTTTTCGTACCCTGGTACTCGGGTGCAACATTCCAGACGCTTTACTAACACTCTGCCGACTTTGAGAGTCAGTCCCTTTAACCTCCTGTTTGGCCCAGTTTGCAATTTCTGCGGAAGATGAACAGGAATAGCGAGAACCAATGAGAGACTAGCTGGAGGTGTCTGGACGGGCAAATTTAACTCTCATTTCCCACCAGGAAGAGGAAATAACCAAAGGCTCAGCGTGCCGTGCCGGAACCAGATTAGGGCCTGAAGCCATCCTGCGGTGTTGCGGCCAGCTCACAAGAAAACGAGTTGAAGAAAGGAGCTCAGGGGCACTGTAATTCACAAACCTGCAGAGTTATAAATGACAACTATCGTCCAAAAATATACTGAAGTAAGGCTGCCAAGAGGACTTGAAAGCGGGGCAGAATTGCAGGAAACCGATTTCAGGAGGTAGACCGGAATTGCATTGAAAGCATAGGAAAAGAGGCAGAACGTCCACAATGATGCACTTGGCCAAAAAGGGCGTATGCGTTTTTTCCTGAATATATTCAGGAAAAAACGCATACGCCCTTTTTGGCCAACCAAGCAAGCTTGCAAAGGAAATCTGCACTACAATGAAGTCTCACTTCCCCCCGGTCAAAAGGGCCATCTGAAAAAAGTGTAAAATCCAGAAAGGCAGGACAGGCCATGGAGAACTGGGAGCCTTGTTATGCTGATGGGCGGGATGTAAACTGCCAACAGACACTCGGGAGAAGTGTATGGTGTTTCCTGAAACATCTAAAAAACAAAGCAACAGAGCCTAGGGCACTTCCACTTATGGTCCTATAGCTTAGGGAAATTAAAATCAAAAAGATACAGCCACCCCAATGTTTGGGACGCCTCTGTTTACAAGAACCTCGTTTACCGTACAAGTTCAATATCACAGAAAGTGAAAAATGGATAAAGAACTTGTGGTACTTACGTACAATGCAGTATCACTCAGCAGTGAAATCTATGCCATCAGGCCCGTAGCAGCACAATGAGTGGATTCAGTTACGATGATTCTAACTGAAATAAGTCACACAGAAAAAGAAACATCATAAGATATCAGTAATACACGGAATGTAAACTTGGCTACACAGGAACTGAATTACAGAACAGAACAGGGTCTCAAATTTAGAAAACCAACTTATGCTTGTTTAAGGGTAAAGGTGAGTTGGGGTGCTGCATAAAACCAGAGATTGAAATGAGCACAGATAAAGTTCCTTAAGCCAAATATGGAATAGACAAGAGCTACTCCTTGCTCAACGAAATGGACTCAACACCACATATTAAACGCCTAAGAATGTACCTGACTCTTAAGTATCTTAAAACCTATGGATTGCTATGTCTCCGAAAGAGAATCAAGCATGTGTACAGGGACATAAACGCAGCAGTGATAGGATTGGAGAGGTTCGGTGAGCAAATGAAGACCCTTTGAAGTCATATTGCATGGTACCCATTCCACGGGTTTCAACTACCCAGGTTTAAGGTATTCTTCCTTCAGCTAAAACATGCATGTGGAACCTAGAGTATGATCAACCATGTGATCGGGAGACGTGTTCAAATATGTCTCAGTTTTCGTACCCTGGTACTCGGGTGCAACATTCCAGACGCTTTACTAACACTCTCCCCACTTGGAGAGTCAGTCCCTTTAACCTCCTGTTTGGCCCAGTTTGCAATTTCTGCGGAAGATGAACAGGAATAGCGAGAACCAATGAGAGACTAGCTGGAGGTGTCTGGACGGGCAAATTTAACTCTCATTTCCCACCAGGAAGAGGAAATAACCAAAGGCTCAGCGTGCCGTGCCGGAACCAGATTAGGGCCTGAAGCCATCCTGCGGTGTTGCGGCCAGCTCACAAGAAAACGAGTTGAAGAAAGGAGCTCAGGGGCACTGTAATTCACAAACCTGCAGAGTTATAAATGACAACTATCGTCCAAAAATATACTGAAGTAAGGCTGCCAAGAGGACTTGAAAGCGGGGCAGAATTGCAGGAAACCGATTTCAGGAGGTAGACTGGAATTGCATTGAAAGCATAGGAAAAGAGGCAGAACGTCCACAATGATGCACTTGGCCAAAAAGGGCGTATGCGTTTTTTCCTGAATATATTCAGGAAAAAACGCATACGCCCTTTTTGGCCAACCAAGCAAGCTTGCAAAGGAAATCTGCACTACAATGAAGTCTCACTTCCCCCCGGTCAAAAGGGCCATCTGAAAAAAGTGTAAAATCCAGAAAGGCAGGACAGGCCATGGAGAACTGGGAGCCTTGTTATGCTGATGGGCGGGATGTAAACTGCCAACAGACACTCGGGAGAAGTGTATGGTGTTTCCTGAAACATCTAAAAAACAAAGCAACAGAGCCTAGGGCACTTCCACTTATGGTCCTATAGCTTAGGGAAATTAAAATCAAAAAGACACAGCCACCCCAATGTTTGGGACGCCTCTGTTTACAAGAACCTCGTTTACCGTACAAGTTCAATATCACAGAAAGTGAAAAATGGATAAAGAACTTGTGGTACTTACGTACAATGCAGTATCACTCAGCAGTGAAATCTATGCCATCAGGCCCGTAGCAGCACAATGAGTGGATTCAGGTACGATGATTCTAACTGAAATAAGTCACACAGAAAAAGAAACATCATAAGATATCAGTAATACACGGAATGTAAACTTGGCTACACAGGAACTGAATTACAGAACAGAACAGGGTCTCAAATTTAGAAAACCTACTTATGCTTGTTTAAGGGTAAAGGTGAGTTGGGGTGCTGCATAAAACCAGAGATTGAAATGAGCACAGATAAAGTTCCTTAAGCCAAATATGGAATAGACAAGAGCTACTCCTTGCTCAACGAAATGGACTCAACACCCCATATTAAACGCCTAAGAATGTACCTGACTCTTAAGTATCTTAAAACCTATGGATTGCTATGTCTCCGAAAGAGAATCAAGCATGTGTACAGGGACATAAACGCAGCAGTGATAGGATTGGAGAGGTTCGGTGAGCAAATGAAGACCCTTTGAAGTCATATTGCATGGTACCCATTCCACGGGTTTCAACTACCCAGGTTTAAGGTATTCTTCCTTCAGCTAAAACATGCATGTGGAACCTAGAGTATGATCAACCATGTGATCGGGAGACGTGTTCAAATATGTCTCAGTTTTCGTACCCTGGTACTCGGGTGCAACATTCCAGACGCTTTACTAACACTCTCCCGACTTGGAGAGTCAGTCCCTTTAACCTCCTGTTTGGCCCAGTTTGCAATTTCTGCGGAAGATGAACAGGAATAGCGAGAACCAATGAGAGACTAGCTGGAGGTGTCTGGACGGGCAAATTTAACTCTCATTTCCCACCAGGAAGAGGAAATAACCAAAGGCTCAGCGTGCCGTGCCGGAACCAGATTAGGGCCTGAAGCCATCCTGCGGTGTTGCGGCCAGCTCACAAGAAAACGAGTTGAAGAAAGGAGCTCAGGGGCACTGTAATTCACAAACCTGCAGAGTTATAAATGACAACTATCGTCCAAAAATATACTGAAGTAAGGCTGCCAAGAGGACTTGAAAGCGGGGCAGAATTGCAGGAAACCGATTTCAGGAGGTAGACTGGAATTGCATTGAAAGCATAGGAAAAGAGGCAGAACGTCCACAATGATGCACTTGGCCAAAAAGGGCGTATGCGTTTTTTCCTGAATATATTCAGGAAAAAACGCATACGCCCTTTTTGGCCAACCAAGCAAGCTTGCAAAGGAAATCTGCACTACAATGAAGTCTCACTTCCCCCCGGTCAAAAGGGCCATCTGAAAAAAGTGTAAAATCCAGAAAGGCAGGACAGGCCATGGAGAACTGGGAGCCTTGTTATGCTGATGGGCGGGATGTAAACTGCCAACAGACACTCGGGAGAAGTGTATGGTGTTTCCTGAAACATCTAAAAAACAAAGCAACAGAGCCTAGGGCACTTCCACTTATGGTCCTATAGCTTAGGGAAATTAAAATCAAAAAGACACAGCCACCCCAATGTTTGGGACGCCTCTGTTTACAAGAACCTCGTTTACCGTACAAGTTCAATATCACAGAAAGTGAAAAATGGATAAAGAACTTGTGGTACTTACGTACAATGCAGTATCACTCAGCAGTGAAATCTATGTCATCAGGCCCGTAGCAGCACAATGAGTGGATTCAGGTACGATGATTCTAACTGAAATAAGTCACACAGAAAAAGAAACATCATAAGATATCAGTAATACACGGAATGTAAACTTGGCTACACAGGAACTGAATTACAGAACAGAACAGGGTCTCAAATTTAGAAAACCAACTTATGCTTGTTTAAGGGTAAAGGTGAGTTGGGGTGCTGCATAAAACCAGAGATTGAAATGAGCACAGATAAAGTTCCTTAAGCCAAATATGGAATAGACAAGAGCTACTCCTTGCTCAACGAAATGGACTCAACACCGCATATTAAACGCCTAAGAATGTACCTGACTCTTAAGTATCTTAAAACGTATGGATTGCTATGTCTCCGAAAGAGAATCAAGCATGTGTACAGGGACATAAACGCAGCAGTGATAGGATTGGAGAGGTTCGGTGAGCAAATGAAGACCCTTTGAAGTCATATTGCATGGTACCCATTCCACGGGTTTCAACTACCCAGGTTTAAGGTATTCTTCCTTCAGCTAAAACATGCATGTGGAACCTAGAGTATGATCAACCATGTGATCGGGAGACGTGTTCAAATATGTCTCAGTTTTCGTACCCTGGTACTCGGGTGCAACATTCCAGACGCTTTACTAACACTCTCCCGACTTGGAGAGTCAGTCCCTTTAACCTCCTGTTTGGCCCAGTTTGCAATTTCTGCGGAAGATGAACAGGAATAGCGAGAACCAATGAGAGACTAGCTGGAGGTGTCTGGACGGGCAAATTTAACTCTCATTTCCCACCAGGAAGAGGAAATAACCAAAGGCTCAGCGTGCCGTGCCGGAACCAGATTAGGGCCTGAAGCCATCCTGCGGTGTTGCGGCCAGCTCACAAGAAAACGAGTTGAAGAAAGGAGCTCAGGGGCACTGTAATTCACAAACCTGCAGAGTTATAAATGACAACTATCGTCCAAAAATATACTGAAGTAAGGCTGCCAAGAGGACTTGAAAGCGGGGCAGAATTGCAGGAAACCGATTTCAGGAGGTAGACTGGAATTGCATTGAAAGCATAGGAAAAGAGGCAGAACGTCCACAATGATGCACTTGGCCAAAAAGGGCGTATGCGTTTTTTCCTGAATATATTCAGGAAAAAACGCATACGCCCTTTTTGGCCAACCAAGCAAGCTTGCAAAGGAAATCTGCACTACAATGAAGTCTCACTTCCCCCGGGTCAAAAGGGCCATCTGAAAAAAGTGTAAAATCCAGAAAGGCAGGACAGGCCATGGAGAACTGGGAGCCTTGTTATGCTGATGGGCGGGATGTAAACTGCCAACAGACACTCGGGAGAAGTGTATGGTGTTTCCTGAAACATCTAAAAAACAAAGCAACAGAGCCTAGGGCACTTCCACTTATGGTCCTATAGCTTAGGGAAATTAAAATCAAAAAGACACAGCCACCCCAATGTTTGGGACGCCTCTGTTTACAAGAACCTCGTTTACCGTACAAGTTCAATATCACAGAAAGTGAAAAATGGATAAAGATCTTGTGGTACTTACGTACAATGCAGTATCACTCAGCAGTGAAATCTATGTCATCAGGCCCGTAGCAGCACAATGAGTGGATTCAGGTACGATGATTCTAACTGAAATAAGTCACACAGAAAAAGAAACATCATAAGATATCAGTAATACACGGAATGTAAACTTGGCTACACAGGAACTGAATTACAGAACAGAACAGGGTCTCAAATTTAGAAAACCAACTTATGCTTGTTTAAGGGTAAAGGTGAGTTGGGGTGCTGCATAAAACCAGAGATTGAAATGAGCACAGATAAAGTTCCTTAAGCCAAATATGGAATAGACAAGAGCTACTCCTTGCTCAACGAAATGGACTCAACACCGCATATTAAACGCCTAAGAATGTACCTGACTCTTAAGTATCTTAAAACCTATGGATTGCTATGTCTCCGAAAGAGAATCAAACATGTGTACAGGGACATAAACGCAGCAGTGATAGGATTGGAGAGGTTCGGTGAGCAAATGAAGACCCTTTGAAGTCATATTGCATGGTACCCATTCCACGGGTTTCAACTACCCAGGTTTAAGGTATTCTTCCTTCAGCTAAAACATGCATGTGGAACCTAGAGTATGATCAACCATGTGATCGGGAGACGTGTTCAAATATGTCTCAGTTTTCGTACCCTGGTACTCGGGTGCAACATTCCAGACGCTTTACTAACACTCTCCCGACTTGGAGAGTCAGTCCCTTTAACCTCCTGTTTGGCCCAGTTTGCAATTTCTGCGGAAGATGAACAGGAATAGCGAGAACCAATGAGAGACTAGCTGGAGGTGTCTGGACGGGCAAATTTAACTCTCATTTCCCACCAGGAAGAGGAAATAACCAAAGGCTCAGCGTGCCGTGCCGGAACCAGATTAGGGCCTGAAGCCATCCTGCGGTGTTGCGGCCAGCTCACAAGAAAACGAGTTGAAGAAAGGAGCTCAGGGGCACTGTAATTCACAAACCTGCAGCGTTATAAATGACAACTATCGTCCAAAAATATACTGAAGTAAGGCTGCCAAGAGGACTTGAAAGCGGGGCAGAATTGCAGGAAACCGATTTCAGGAGGTAGACTGGAATTGCATTGAAAGCATAGGAAAAGAGGCAGAACGTCCACAATGATGCACTTGGCCAAAAAGGGCGTATGCGTTTTTTCCTGAATATATTCAGGAAAAAACGCATACGCCCTTTTTGGCCAACCAAGCAAGCTTGCAAAGGAAATCTGCACTACAATGAAGTCTCACCTCCCCCCGGTCAAAAGGGCCATCTGAAAAAAGTGTAAAATCCAGAAAGGCAGGACAGGCCATGGAGAACTGGGAGCCTTGTTATGCTGATGGGCGGGATGTAAACTGCCAACAGACACTCGGGAGAAGTGTATGGTGTTTCCTGAAACATCTAAAAAACAAAGCAACAGAGCCTAGGGCACTTCCACTTATGGTCCTATAGCTTAGGGAAATTAAAATCAAAAAGATACAGCCACCCCAATGTTTGGGACGCCTCTGTTTACAAGAACCTCGTTTACCGTACAAGTTCAATATCACAGAAAGTGAAAAATGGATAAAGAACTTGTGGTACTTACGTACAATGCAGTATCACTCAGCAGTGAAATCTATGCCATCAGGCCCGTAGCAGCACAATGAGTGGATTCAGGTACGATGATTCTAACTGAAATAAGTCACACAGAAAAAGAAACATCATAAGATATCAGTAATACACGGAATGTAAACTTGGCTACACAGGAACTGAATTACAGAACAGAACAGGGTCTCAAATTTAGAAAACCAACTTATGCTTGTTTAAGGGTAAAGGTGAGTTGGGGTGCTGCATAAAACCAGAGATTGAAATGAGCACAGATAAAGTTCCTTAAGCCAAATATGGAATAGACAAGAGCTACTCCTTGCTCAACGAAATGGACTCAACACCGCATATTAAACGCCTAAGAATGTACCTGACTCTTAAGTATCTTAAAACCTATGGATTGCTATGTCTCCGAAAGAGAATCAAGCATGTGTACAGGGACATAAACGCAGCAGTGATAGGATTGGAGAGGTTCGGTGAGCAAATGAAGACCCTTTGAAGTCATATTGCATGGTACCCATTCCACGGGTTTCAACTACCCAGGTTTAAGGTATTCTTCCTTCAGCTAAAACATGCATGTGGAACCTAGAGTATGATCAACCATGTGATCGGGAGACGTGTTCAAATATGTCTCAGTTTTCGTACCCTGGTACTCGGGTGCAACATTCCAGACGCTTTACTAACACTCTCCCCACTTGGAGAGTCAGTCCCTTTAACCTCCTGTTTGGCCCAGTTTGCAATTTCTGCGGAAGATGAACAGGAATAGCGAGAACCAATGAGAGACTAGCTGGAGGTGTCTGGACGGGCAAATTTAACTCTCATTTCCCACCAGGAAGAGGAAATAACCAAAGGCTCAGCGTGCCGTGCCGGAACCAGATTAGGGCCTGAAGCCATCCTGCGGTGTTGCGGCCAGCTCACAAGAAAACGAGTTGAAGAAAGGAGCTCAGGGGCACTGTAATTCACAAACCTGCAGAGTTATAAATGACAACTATCGTCCAAAAATATACTGAAGTAAGGCTGCCAAGAGGACTTGAAAGCGGGGCAGAATTGCAGGAAACCGATTTCAGGAGGTAGACTGGAATTGCATTGAAAGCATAGGAAAAGAGGCAGAACGTCCACAATGATGCACTTGGCCAAAAAGGGCGTATGCGTTTTTTCCTGAATATATTCAGGAAAAAACGCATACGCCCTTTTTGGCCAACCAAGCAAGCTTGCAAAGGAAATCTGCACTACAATGAAGTCTCACTTCCCCCCGGTCAAAAGGGCCATCTGAAAAAAGTGTAAAATCCAGAAAGGCAGGACAGGCCATGGAGAACTGGGAGCCTTGTTATGCTGATGGGCGGGATGTAAACTGCCAACAGACACTCGGGAGAAGTGTATGGTGTTTCCTGAAACATCTAAAAAACAAAGCAACAGAGCCTAGGGCACTTCCACTTATGGTCCTATAGCTTAGGGAAATTAAAATCAAAAAGACACAGCCACCCCAATGTTTGGGACGCCTCTGTTTACAAGAACCTCGTTTACCGTACAAGTTCAATATCACAGAAAGTGAAAAATGGATAAAGAACTTGTGGTACTTACGTACAATGCAGTATCACTCAGCAGTGAAATCTATGCCATCAGGCCCGTAGCAGCACAATGAGTGGATTCAGGTACGATGATTCTAACTGAAATAAGTCACACAGAAAAAGAAACATCATAAGATATCAGTAATACACGGAATGTAAACTTGGCTACACAGGAACTGAATTACAGAACAGAACAGGGTCTCAAATTTAGAAAACCAACTTATGCTTGTTTAAGGGTAAAGGTGAGTTGGGGTGCTGCATAAAACCAGAGATTGAAATGAGCACAGATAAAGTTCCTTAAGCCAAATATGGAATAGACAAGAGCTACTCCTTGCTCAACGAAATGGACTCAACACCCCATATTAAACGCCTAAGAATGTACCTGACTCTTAAGTATCTTAAAACCTATGGATTGCTATGTCTCCGAAAGAGAATCAAGCATGTGTACAGGGACATAAACGCAGCAGTGATAGGATTGGAGAGGTTCGGTGAGCAAATGAAGACCCTTTGAAGTCATATTGCATGGTACCCATTCCACGGGTTTCAACTACCCAGGTTTAAGGTATTCTTCCTTCAGCTAAAACATGCATGTGGAACCTAGAGTATGATCAACCATGTGATCGGGAGACGTGTTCAAATATGTCTCAGTTTTCGTACCCTGGTACTCGGGTGCAACATTCCAGACGCTTTACTAACACTCTCCCGACTTGGAGAGTCAGTCCCTTTAACCTCCTGTTTGGCCCAGTTTGCAATTTCTGCGGAAGATGAACAGGAATAGCGAGAACCAATGAGAGACTAGCTGGAGGTGTCTGGACGGGCAAATTTAACTCTCATTTCCCACCAGGAAGAGGAAATAACCAAAGGCTCAGCGTGCCGTGCCGGAACCAGATTAGGGCCTGAAGCCATCCTGCGGTGTTGCGGCCAGCTCACAAGAAAACGAGTTGAAGAAAGGAGCTCAGGGGCACTGTAATTCACAAACCTGCAGAGTTATAAATGACAACTATCGTCCAAAAATATACTGAAGTAAGGCTGCCAAGAGGACTTGAAAGCGGGGCAGAATTGCAGGAAACCGATTTCAGGAGGTAGACTGGAATTGCATTGAAAGCATAGGAAAAGAGGCAGAACGTCCACAATGATGCACTTGGCCAAAAAGGGCGTATGCGTTTTTTCCTGAATATATTCAGGAAAAAACGCATACGCCCTTTTTGGCCAACCAAGCAAGCTTGCAAAGGAAATCTGCACTACAATGAAGTCTCACTTCCCCCCGGTCAAAAGGGCCATCTGAAAAAAGTGTAAAATCCAGAAAGGCAGGACAGGCCATGGAGAACTGGGAGCCTTGTTATGCTGATGGGCGGGATGTAAACTGCCAACAGACACTCGGGAGAAGTGTATGGTGTTTCCTGAAACATCTAAAAAACAAAGCAACAGAGCCTAGGGCACTTCCACTTATGGTCCTATAGCTTAGGGAAATTAAAATCAAAAAGACACAGCCACCCCAATGTTTGGGACGCCTCTGTTTACAAGAACCTCGTTTACCGTACAAGTTCAATATCACAGAAAGTGAAAAATGGATAAAGAACTTGTGGTACTTACGTACAATGCAGTATCACTCAGCAGTGAAATCTATGTCATCAGGCCCGTAGCAGCACAATGAGTGGATTCAGGTACGATGATTCTAACTGAAATAAGTCACACAGAAAAAGAAACATCATAAGATATCAGTAATACACGGAATGTAAACTTGGCTACACAGGAACTGAATTACAGAACAGAACAGGGTCTCAAATTTAGAAAACCAACTTATGCTTGTTTAAGGGTAAAGGTGAGTTGGGGTGCTGCATAAAACCAGAGATTGAAATGAGCACAGATAAAGTTCCTTAAGCCAAATATGGAATAGACAAGAGCTACTCCTTGCTCAACGAAATGGACTCAACACCGCATATTAAACGCCTAAGAATGTACCTGACTCTTAAGTATCTTAAAACCTATGGATTGCTATGTCTCCGAAAGAGAATCAAGCATGTGTACAGGGACATAAACGCAGCAGTGATAGGATTGGAGAGGTTCGGTGAGCAAATGAAGACCCTTTGAAGTCATATTGCATGGTACCCATTCCACGGGTTTCAACTACCCAGGTTTAAGGTATTCTTCCTTCAGCTAAAACATGCATGTGGAACCTAGAGTATGATCAACCATGTGATCGGGAGACGTGTTCAAATATGTCTCAGTTTTCGTACCCTGGTACTCGGGTGCAACATTCCAGACGCTTTACTAACACTCTCCCGACTTGGAGGGTCAGTCCCTTTAACCTCCTGTTTGGCCCAGTTTGCAATTTCTGCGGAAGATGAACAGGAATAGCGAGAACCAATGAGAGACTAGCTGGAGGTGTCTGGACGGGCAAATTTAACTCTCATTTCCCACCAGGAAGAGGAAATAACCAAAGGCTCAGCGTGCCGTGCCGGAACCAGATTAGGGCCTGAAGCCATCCTGCGGTGTTGCGGCCAGCTCACAAGAAAACGAGTTGAAGAAAGGAGCTCAGGGGCACTGTAATTCACAAACCTGCAGAGTTATAAATGACAACTATCGTCCAAAAATATACTGAAGTAAGGCTGCCAAGAGGACTTGAAAGCGGGGCAGAATTGCAGGAAACCGATTTCAGGAGGTAGACTGGAACTGCATTGAAAGCATAGGAAAAGAGGCAGAACGTCCACAATGATGCACTTGGCCAAAAAGGGCGTATGCGTTTTTTCCTGAATATATTCAGGAAAAAACGCATACGCCCTTTTTGGCCAACCAAGCAAGCTTGCAAAGGAAATCTGCACTACAATGAAGTCTCACTTCCCCCGGGTCAAAAGGGCCATCTGAAAAAAGTGTAAAATCCAGAAAGGCAGGACAGGCCATGGAGAACTGGGAGCCTTGTTATGCTGATGGGCGGGATGTAAACTGCCAACAGACACTCGGGAGAAGTGTATGGTGTTTCCTGAAACATCTAAAAAACAAAGCAACAGAGCCTAGGGCACTTCCACTTATGGTCCTATAGCTTAGGGAAATTAAAATCAAAAAGACACAGCCACCCCAATGTTTGGGACGCCTCTGTTTACAAGAACCTCGTTTACCGTACAAGTTCAATATCACAGAAAGTGAAAAATGGATAAAGAACTTGTGGTACTTACGTACAATGCAGTATCACTCAGCAGTGAAATCTATGTCATCAGGCCCGTAGCAGCACAATGAGTGGATTCAGGTACGATGATTCTAACTGAAATAAGTCACACAGAAAAAGAAACATCATAAGATATCAGTAATACACGGAATGTAAACTTGGCTACACAGGAACTGAATTACAGAACAGAACAGGGTCTCAAATTTAGAAAACCAACTTATGCTTGTTTAAGGGTAAAGGTGAGTTGGGGTGCTGCATAAAACCAGAGATTGAAATGAGCACAGATAAAGTTCCTTAAGCCAAATATGGAATAGACAAGAGCTACTCCTTGCTCAACGAAATGGACTCAACACCGCATATTAAACGCCTAAGAATGTACCTGACTCTTAAGTATCTTAAAACGTATGGATTGCTATGTCTCCGAAAGAGAATCAAACATGTGTACAGGGACATAAACGCAGCAGTGATAGGATTGGAGAGGTTCGGTGAGCAAATGAAGACCCTTTGAAGTCATATTGCATGGTACCCATTCCACGGGTTTCAACTACCCAGGTTTAAGGTATTCTTCCTTCAGCTAAAACATGCATGTGGAACCTAGAGTATGATCAACCATGTGATCGGGAGACGTGTTCAAATATGTCTCAGTTTTCGTACCCTGGTACTCGGGTGCAACATTCCAGACGCTTTACTAACACTCTCCCGACTTGGAGAGTCAGTCCCTTTAACCTCCTGTTTGGCCCAGTTTGCAATTTCTGCGGAAGATGAACAGGAATAGCGAGAACCAATGAGAGACTAGCTGGAGGTGTCTGGACGGGCAAATTTAACTCTCATTTCCCACCAGGAAGAGGAAATAACCAAAGGCTCAGCGTGCCGTGCCGGAACCAGATTAGGGCCTGAAGCCATCCTGCGGTGTTGCGGCCAGCTCACAAGAAAACGAGTTGAAGAAAGGAGCTCAGGGGCACTGTAATTCACAAACCTGCAGCGTTATAAATGACAACTATCGTCCAAAAATATACTGAAGTAAGGCTGCCAAGAGGACTTGAAAGCGGGGCAGAATTGCAGGAAACCGATTTCAGGAGGTAGACTGGAATTGCATTGAAAGCATAGGAAAAGAGGCAGAACGTCCACAATGATGCACTTGGCCAAAAAGGGCGTATGCGTTTTTTCCTGAATATATTCAGGAAAAAACGCATACGCCCTTTTTGGCCAACCAAGCAAGCTTGCAAAGGAAATCTGCACTACAATGAAGTCTCACCTCCCCCCGGTCAAAAGGGCCATCTGAAAAAAGTGTAAAATCCAGAAAGGCAGGACAGGCCATGGAGAACTGGGAGCCTTGTTATGCTGATGGGCGGGATGTAAACTGCCAACAGACACTCGGGAGAAGTGTATGGTGTTTCCTGAAACATCTAAAAAACAAAGCAACAGAGCCTAGGGCACTTCCACTTATGGTCCTATAGCTTAGGGAAATTAAAATCAAAAAGATACAGCCACCCCAATGTTTGGGACGCCTCTGTTTACAAGAACCTCGTTTACCGTACAAGTTCAATATCACAGAAAGTGAAAAATGGATAAAGAACTTGTGGTACTTACGTACAATGCAGTATCACTCAGCAGTGAAATCTATGCCATCAGGCCCGTAGCAGCACAATGAGTGGATTCAGGTACGATGATTCTAACTGAAATAAGTCACACAGAAAAAGAAACATCATAAGATATCAGTAATACACGGAATGTAAACTTGGCTACACAGGAACTGAATTACAGAACAGAACAGGGTCTCAAATTTAGAAAACCAACTTATGCTTGTTTAAGGGTAAAGGTGAGTTGGGGTGCTGCATAAAACCAGAGATTGAAATGAGCACAGATAAAGTTCCTTAAGCCAAATATGGAATAGACAAGAGCTACTCCTTGCTCAACGAAATGGACTCAACACCGCATATTAAACGCCTAAGAATGTACCTGACTCTTAAGTATCTTAAAACGTATGGATTGCTATGTCTCCGAAAGAGAATCAAGCATGTGTACAGGGACATAAACGCAGCAGTGATAGGATTGGAGAGGTTCGGTGAGCAAATGAAGACCCTTTGAAGTCATATTGCATGGTACCCATTCCACGGGTTTCAACTACCCAGGTTTAAGGTATTCTTCCTTCAGCTAAAACATGCATGTGGAACCTAGAGTATGATCAACCATGTGATCGGGAGACGTGTTCAAATATGTCTCAGTTTTCGTACCCTGGTACTCGGGTGCAACATTCCAGACGCTTTACTAACACTCTCCCCACTTGGAGAGTCAGTCCCTTTAACCTCCTGTTTGGCCCAGTTTGCAATTTCTGCGGAAGATGAACAGGAATAGCGAGAACCAATGAGAGACTAGCTGGAGGTGTCTGGACGGGCAAATTTAACTCTCATTTCCCACCAGGAAGAGGAAATAACCAAAGGCTCAGCGTGCCGTGCCGGAACCAGATTAGGGCCTGAAGCCATCCTGCGGTGTTGCGGCCAGCTCACAAGAAAACGAGTTGAAGAAAGGAGCTCAGGGGCACTGTAATTCACAAACCTGCAGAGTTATAAATGACAACTATCGTCCAAAAATATACTGAAGTAAGGCTGCCAAGAGGACTTGAAAGCGGGGCAGAATTGCAGGAAACCGATTTCAGGAGGTAGACTGGAATTGCATTGAAAGCATAGGAAAAGAGGCAGAACGTCCACAATGATGCACTTGGCCAAAAAGGGCGTATGCGTTTTTTCCTGAATATATTCAGGAAAAAACGCATACGCCCTTTTTGGCCAACCAAGCAAGCTTGCAAAGGAAATCTGCACTACAATGAAGTCTCACTTCCCCCCGGTCAAAAGGGCCATCTGAAAAAAGTGTAAAATCCAGAAAGGCAGGACAGGCCATGGAGAACTGGGAGCCTTGTTATGCTGATGGGCGGGATGTAAACTGCCAACAGACACTCGGGAGAAGTGTATGGTGTTTCCTGAAACATCTAAAAAACAAAGCAACAGAGCCTAGGGCACTTCCACTTATGGTCCTATAGCTTAGGGAAATTAAAATCAAAAAGATACAGCCACCCCAATGTTTGGGACGCCTCTGTTTACAAGAACCTCGTTTACCGTACAAGTTCAATATCACAGAAAGTGAAAAATGGATAAAGAACTTGTGGTACTTACGTACAATGCAGTATCACTCAGCAGTGAAATCTATGCCATCAGGCCCGTAGCAGCACAATGAGTGGATTCAGGTACGATGATTCTAACTGAAATAAGTCACACAGAAAAAGAAACATCATAAGATATCAGTAATACACGGAATGTAAACTTGGCTACACAGGAACTGAATTACAGAACAGAACAGGGTCTCAAATTTAGAAAACCAACTTATGCTTGTTTAAGGGTAAAGGTGAGTTGGGGTGCTGCATAAAACC
Organism: Globicephala melas; assembly: GCF_963455315.2. Taxonomy (NCBI): domain Eukaryota; kingdom Metazoa; phylum Chordata; class Mammalia; order Artiodactyla; family Delphinidae; genus Globicephala; species Globicephala melas. Next base: position 9,372 of record NW_027207511.1, on the reverse strand, counting down.
AGAGATTGAAATGAGCACAGATAAAGTTCCTTAAGCCAAATATGGAATAGACAAGAGCTACTCCTTGCTCAACGAAATGGACTCAACACCGCATATTAAACGCCTAAGAATGTACCTGACTCTTAAGTATCTTAAAACCTATGGATTGCTATGTCTCCGAAAGAGAATCAAGCATGTGTACAGGGACATAAACGCAGCAGTGATAGGATTGGAGAGGTTCGGTGAGCAAATGAAGACCCTTTGAAGTCATATTGCATGGTACCCATTCCACGGGTTTCAACTACCCAGGTTTAAGGTATTCTTCCTTCAGCTAAAACATGCATGTGGAACCTAGAGTATGATCAACCATGTGATCGGGAGACGTGTTCAAATATGTCTCAGTTTTCGTACCCTGGTACTCGGGTGCAACATTCCAGACGCTTTACTAACACTCTCCCGACTTGGAGAGTCAGTCCCTTTAACCTCCTGTTTGGCCCAGTTTGCAATTTCTGCGGAAGATGAACAGGAATAGCGAGAACCAATGAGAGACTAGCTGGAGGTGTCTGGACGGGCAAATTTAACTCTCATTTCCCACCAGGAAGAGGAAATAACCAAAGGCTCAGCGTGCCATGCCGGAACCAGATTAGGGCCTGAAGCCATCCTGCGGTGTTGCGGCCAGCTCACAAGAAAACGAGTTGAAGAAAGGAGCTCAGGGGCACTGTAATTCACAAACCTGCAGAGTTATAAATGACAACTATCGTCCAAAAATATACTGAAGTAAGGCTGCCAAGAGGACTTGAAAGCGGGGCAGAATTGCAGGAAACCGATTTCAGGAGGTAGACTGGAATTGCATTGAAAGCATAGGAAAAGAGGCAGAACGTCCACAATGATGCACTTGGCCAAAAAGGGCGTATGCGTTTTTTCCTGAATATATTCAGGAAAAAACGCATACGCCCTTTTTGGCCAACCAAGCAAGCTTGCAAAGGAAATCTGCACTACAATGAAGTCTCACTTCCCCCCGGTCAAAAGGGCCATCTGAAAAAAGTGTAAAATCCAGAAAGGCAGGACAGGCCATGGAGAACTGGGAGCCTTGTTATGCTGATGGGCGGGATGTAAACTGCCAACAGACACTCGGGAGAAGTGTATGGTGTTTCCTGAAACATCTAAAAAACAAAGCAACAGAGCCTAGGGCACTTCCACTTATGGTCCTATAGCTTAGGGAAATTAAAATCAAAAAGATACAGCCACCCCAATGTTTGGGACGCCTCTGTTTACAAGAACCTCGTTTACCGTACAAGTTCAATATCACAGAAAGTGAAAAATGGATAAAGAACTTGTGGTACTTACGTACAATGCAGTATCACTCAGCAGTGAAATCTATGCCATCAGGCCCGTAGCAGCACAATGAGTGGATTCAGGTACGATGATTCTAACTGAAATAAGTCACACAGAAAAAGAAACATCATAAGATATCAGTAATACACGGAATGTAAACTTGGCTACACAGGAACTGAATTACAGAACAGAACAGGGTCTCAAATTTAGAAAACCAACTTATGCTTGTTTAAGGGTAAAGGTGAGTTGGGGTGCTGCATAAAACCAGAGATTGAAATGAGCACAGATAAAGTTCCTTAAGCCAAATATGGAATAGACAAGAGCTACTCCTTGCTCAACAAAATGGACTCAACACCGCATATTAAACGCCTAAGAATGTACCTGACTCTTAAGTATCTTAAAACCTATGGATTGCTATGTCTCCGAAAGAGAATCAAGCACGTGTACAGGGACATAAACGCAGCAGTGATAGGATTGGAGAGGTTCGGTGAGCAAATGAAGACCCTTTGAAGTCATATTGCATGGTACCCATTCCACGGGTTTCAACTACCCAGGTTTAAGGTATTCTTCCTTCAGCTAAAACATGCATGTGGAACCTAGAGTATGATCAACCATGTGATCGGGAGACGTGTTCAAATATGTCTCAGTTTTCGTACCCTGGTACTCGGGTGCAACATTCCAGACGCTTTACTAACACTCTCCCCACTTGGAGAGTCAGTCCCTTTAACCTCCTGTTTGGCCCAGTTTGCAATTTCTGCGGAAGATGAACAGGAATAGCGAGAACCAATGAGAGACTAGCTGGAGGTGTCTGGACGGGCAAATTTAACTCTCATTTCCCACCAGGAAGAGGAAATAACCAAAGGCTCAGCGTGCCGTGCCGGAACCAGATTAGGGCCTGAAGCCATCCTGCGGTGTTGCGGCCAGCTCACAAGAAAACGAGTTGAAGAAAGGAGCTCAGGGGCACTGTAATTCACAAACCTGCAGAGTTATAAATGACAACTATCGTCCAAAAATATACTGAAGTAAGGCTGCCAAGAGGACTTGAAAGCGGGGCAGAATTGCAGGAAACCGATTTCAGGAGGTAGACTGGAATTGCATTGAAAGCATAGGAAAAGAGGCAGAACGTCCACAATGATGCACTTGGCCAAAAAGGGCGTATGCGTTTTTTCCTGAATATATTCAGGAAAAAACGCATACGCCCTTTTTGGCCAACCAAGCAAGCTTGCAAAGGAAATCTGCACTACAATGAAGTCTCACTTCCCCCCGGTCAAAAGGGCCATCTGAAAAAAGTGTAAAATCCAGAAAGGCAGGACAGGCCATGGAGAACTGGGAGCCTTGTTATGCTGATGGGCGGGATGTAAACTGCCAACAGACACTCGGGAGAAGTGTATGGTGTTTCCTGAAACATCTAAAAAACAAAGCAACAGAGCCTAGGGCACTTCCACTTATGGTCCTATAGCTTAGGGAAATTAAAATCAAAAAGATACAGCCACCCCAATGTTTGGGACGCCTCTGTTTACAAGAACCTCGTTTACCGTACAAGTTCAATATTACAGAAAGTGAAAAATGGATAAAGAACTTGTGGTACTTACGTACAATGCAGTATCACTCAGCAGTGAAATCTATGCCATCAGGCCCGTAGCAGCACAATGAGTGGATTCAGGTACGATGATTCTAACTGAAATAAGTCACACAGAAAAAGAAACATCATAAGATATCAGTAATACACGGAATGTAAACTTGGCTACACAGGAACTGAATTACAGAACAGAACAGGGTCTCAAATTTAGAAAACCAACTTATGCTTGTTTAAGGGTAAAGGTGAGTTGGGGTGCTGCATAAAACCAGAGATTGAAATGAGCACAGATAAAGTTCCTTAAGCCAAATATGGAATAGACAAGAGCTACTCCTTGCTCAACGAAATGGACTCAACACCGCATATTAAACGCCTAAGAATGTACCTGACTCTTAAGTATCTTAAAACCTATGGATTGCTATGTCTCCGAAAGAGAATCAAGCATGTGTACAGGGACATAAACGCAGCAGTGATAGGATTGGAGAGGTTCGGTGAGCAAATGAAGACCCTTTGAAGTCATATTGCATGGTACCCATTCCACGGGTTTCAACTACCCAGGTTTAAGGTATTCTTCCTTCAGCTAAAACATGCATGTGGAACCTAGAGTATGATCAACCATGTGATCGGGAGACGTGTTCAAATATGTCTCAGTTTTCGTACCCTGGTACTCGGGTGCAACATTCCAGACGCTTTACTAACACTCTCCCGACTTGGAGAGTCAGTCCCTTTAACCTCCTGTTTGGCCCAGTTTGCAATTTCTGCGGAAGATGAACAGGAATAGCGAGAACCAATGAGAGACTAGCTGGAGGTGTCTGGACGGGCAAATTTAACTCTCATTTCCCACCAGGAAGAGGAAATAACCAAAGGCTCAGCGTGCCGTGCCGGAACCAGATTAGGGCCTGAAGCCATCCTGCGGTGTTGCGGCCAGCTCACAAGAAAACGAGTTGAAGAAAGGAGCTCAGGGGCACTGTAATTCACAAACCTGCAGAGTTATAAATGACAACTATCGTCCAAAAATATACTGAAGTAAGGCTGCCAAGAGGACTTGAAAGCGGGGCAGAATTGCAGGAAACCGATTTCAGGAGGTAGACTGGAATTGCATTGAAAGCATAGGAAAAGAGGCAGAACGTCCACAATGATGCACTTGGCCAAAAAGGGCGTATGCGTTTTTTCCTGAATATATTCAGGAAAAAACGCATACGCCCTTTTTGGCCAACCAAGCAAGCTTGCAAAGGAAATCTGCACTACAATGAAGTCTCACCTCCCCCCGGTCAAAAGGGCCATCTGAAAAAAGTGTAAAATCCAGAAAGGCAGGACAGGCCATGGAGAACTGGGAGCCTTGTTATGCTGATGGGCGGGATGTAAACTGCCAACAGACACTCGGGAGAAGTGTATGGTGTTTCCTGAAACATCTAAAAAACAAAGCAACAGAGCCTAGGGCACTTCCACTTATGGTCCTATAGCTTAGGGAAATTAAAATCAAAAAGACACAGCCACCCCAATGTTTGGGACGCCTCTGTTTACAAGAACCTCGTTTACAGTACAAGTTCAATATCACAGAAAGTGAAAAATGGATAAAGAACTTGTGGTACTTACGTACAATGCAGTATCACTCAGCAGTGAAATCTATGCCATCAGGCCCGTAGCAGCACAATGAGTGGATTCAGGTACGATGATTCTAACTGAAATAAGTCACACAGAAAAAGAAACATCATAAGATATCAGTAATACACGGAATGTAAACTTGGCTACACAGGAACTGAATTACAGAACAGAACAGGGTCTCAAATTTAGAAAACCAACTTATGCTTGTTTAAGGGTAAAGGTGAGTTGGGGTGCTGCATAAAACCAGAGATTGAAATGAGCACAGATAAAGTTCCTTAAGCCAAATATGGAATAGACAAGAGCTACTCCTTGCTCAATGAAATGGACTCAACACCGCATATTAAACGCCTAAGAATGTACCTGACTCTTAAGTATCTTAAAACCTATGGATTGCTATGTCTCCGAAAGAGAATCAAGCATGTGTACAGGGACATAAACGCAGCAGTGATAGGATTGGAGAGGTTCGGTGAGCAAATGAAGACCCTTTGAAGTCATATTGCATGGTACCCATTCCACGGGTTTCAACTACCCAGGTTTAAGGTATTCTTCCTTCAGCTAAAACATGCATGTGGAACCTAGAGTATGATCAACCATGTGATCGGGAGACGTGTTCAAATATGTCTCAGTTTTCGTACCCTGGTACTCGGGTGCAACATTCCAGACGCTTTACTAACACTCTCCCCACTTGGAGAGTCAGTCCCTTTAACCTCCTGTTTGGCCCAGTTTGCAATTTCTGCGGAAGATGAACAGGAATAGCGAGAACCAATGAGAGACTAGCTGGAGGTGTCTGGACGGGCAAATTTAACTCTCATTTCCCACCAGGAAGAGGAAATAACCAAAGGCTCAGCGTGCCGTGCCGGAACCAGATTAGGGCCTGAAGCCATCCTGCGGTGTTGCGGCCAGCTCACAAGAAAACGAGTTGAAGAAAGGAGCTCAGGGGCACTGTAATTCACAAACCTGCAGAGTTATAAATGACAACTATCGTCCAAAAATATACTGAAGTAAGGCTGCCAAGAGGACTTGAAAGCGGGGCAGAATTGCAGGAAACCGATTTCAGGAGGTAGACTGGAATTGCATTGAAAGCATAGGAAAAGAGGCAGAACGTCCACAATGATGCACTTGGCCAAAAAGGGCGTATGCGTTTTTTCCTGAATATATTCAGGAAAAAACGCATACGCCCTTTTTGGCCAACCAAGCAAGCTTGCAAAGGAAATCTGCACTACAATGAAGTCTCACTTCCCCCCGGTCAAAAGGGCCATCTGAAAAAAGTGTAAAATCCAGAAAGGCAGGACAGGCCATGGAGAACTGGGAGCCTTGTTATGCTGATGGGCGGGATGTAAACTGCCAACAGACACTCGGGAGAAGTGTATGGTGTTTCCTGAAACATCTAAAAAACAAAGCAACAGAGCCTAGGGCACTTCCACTTATGGTCCTATAGCTTAGGGAAATTAAAATCAAAAAGACACAGCCACCCCAATGTTTGGGGACGCCTCTGTTTACAAGAACCTCGTTTACCGTACAAGTTCAATATCACAGAAAGTGAAAAATGGATAAAGAACTTGTGGTACTTACGTACAATGCAGTATCACTCAGCAGTGAAATCTATGTCATCAGGCCCGTAGCAGCACAATGAGTGGATTCAGGTACGATGATTCTAACTGAAATAAGTCACACAGAAAAAGAAACATCATAAGATATCAGTAATACACGGAATGTAAACTTGGCTACACAGGAACTGAATTACAGAACAGAACAGGGTCTCAAATTTAGAAAACCAACTTATGCTTGTTTAAGGGTAAAGGTGAGTTGGGGTGCTGCATAAAACCAGAGATTGAAAATGAGCACAGATAAAGTTCCTTAAGCCAAATATGGAATAGACAAGAGCTACTCCTTGCTCAACGAAATGGACTCAACACCGCATATTAAACGCCTAAGAATGTACCTGACTCTTAAGTATCTTAAAACCTATGGATTGCTATGTCTCCAAAAGAGAATCAAGCATGTGTACAGGGACATAAACGCAGCAGTGATAGGATTGGAGAGGTTCGGTGAGCAAATGAAGACCCTTTGAAGTCATATTGCATGGTACCCATTCCACGGGTTTCAACTACCCAGGTTTAAGGTATTCTTCCTTCAGCTAAAACATGCATGTGGAACCTAGAGTATGATCAACCATGTGATCGGGAGACGTGTTCAAATATGTCTCAGTTTTCGTACCCTGGTACTCGGGTGCAACATTCCAGACGCTTTACTAACACTCTCCCGACTTGGAGAGTCAGTCCCTTTAACCTCCTGTTTGGCCCAGTTTGCAATTTCTGCGGAAGATGAACAGGAATAGCGAGAACCAATGAGAGACTAGCTGGAGGTGTCTGGACGGGCAAATTTAACTCTCATTTCCCACCAGGAAGAGGAAATAACCAAAGGCTCAGCGTGCCGTGCCGGAACCAGATTAGGGCCTGAAGCCATCCTGCGGTGTTGCGGCCAGCTCACAAGAAAACGAGTTGAAGAAAGGAGCTCAGGGGCACTGTAATTCACAAACCTGCAGAGTTATAAATGACAACTATCGTCCAAAAATATACTGAAGTAAGGCTGCCAAGAGGACTTGAAAGCGGGGCAGAATTGCAGGAAACCGATTTCAGGAGGTAGACTGGAATTGCATTGAAAGCATAGGAAAAGAGGCAGAACGTCCACAATGATGCACTTGGCCAAAAAGGGCGTATGCGTTTTTTCCTGAATATATTCAGGAAAAAACGCATACGCCCTTTTTGGCCAACCAAGCAAGCTTGCAAAGGAAATCTGCACTACAATGAAGTCTCACTTCCCCCCGGTCAAAAGGGCCATCTGAAAAAAGTGTAAAATCCAGAAAGGCAGGACAGGCCATGGAGAACTGGGAGCCTTGTTATGCTGATGGGCGGGATGTAAACTGCCAACAGACACTCGGGAGAAGTGTATGGTGTTTCCTGAAACATCTAAAAAACAAAGCAACAGAGCCTAGGGCACTTCCACTTATGGTCCTATAGCTTAGGGAAATTAAAATCAAAAAGACACAGCCACCCCAATGTTTGGGACGCCTCTGTTTACAAGAACCTCGTTTACCGTACAAGTTCAATATCACAGAAAGTGAAAAATGGATAAAGAACTTGTGGTACTTACGTACAATGCAGTATCACTCAGCAGTGAAATCTATGTCATCAGGCCCGTTAGCAGCACAATGAGTGGATTCAGGTACGATGATTCTAACTGAAATAAGTCACACAGAAAAAGAAACATCATAAGATATCAGTAATACACGGAATGTAAACTTGGCTACACAGGAACTGAATTACAGAACAGAACAGGGTCTCAAATTTAGAAAACCAACTTATGCTTGTTTAAGGGTAAAGGTGAGTTGGGGTGCTGCATAAAACCAGAGATTGAAATGAGCACAGATAAAGTTCCTTAAGCCAAATATGGAATAGACAAGAGCTACTCCTTGCTCAACGAAATGGACTCAACACACCCATATTAAACGCCTAAGAATGTACCTGACTCTTAAGTATCTTAAAACCTATGGATTGCTATGTCTCCGAAAGAGAATCAAACATGTGTACAGGGACATAAATGCAGCAGTGGATAGGATTGGAGAGGTTCGGTGAGCAAATGAAGACCCTTTGAAGTCATATTGCATGGTACCCATTCCACGGGTTTCAACTACCCAGGTTTAAGGTATTCTTCCTTCAGCTAAAACATGCATGTGGAACCTAGAGTATGATCAACCATGTGATCGGGAGACGTGTTCAAATATGTCTCAGTTTTCGTACCCTGGTACTCGGGTGCAACATTCCAGACGCTTTACTAACACTCTCCCCACTTGGAGAGTCAGTCCCTTTAACCTCCTGTTTGGCCCAGTTTGCAATTTCTGCGGAAGATGAACAGGAATAGCGAGAACCAATGAGAGACTAGCTGGAGGTGTCTGGACGGGCAAATTTAACTCTCATTTCCCACCAGGAAGAGGAAATAACCAAAGGCTCAGCGTGCCGTGCCGGAACCAGATTAGGGCCTGAAGCCATCCTGCGTGTGTTGCGGCCAGCTCACAAGAAAACGAGTTGAAGAAAGGAGCTCAGGGCACTGTAATTCACAAACCTGCAGAGTTATAAATGACAACTATCGTCCAAAAATATACTGAAGTAAGGCTGCCAAGAGGACTTGAAAGCGGGGCAGAATTGCAGGAAACCGATTTCAGGAGGTAGACTGAATTGCATTGAAAGCATAGGAAAAGAGGCAGAACGTCCACAATGATGCACACTTGGCCAAAAAGGGCGTATGCGTTTTTTTCCTGAATATATTCAGGAAAAAACGCATACGCCCTTTTTGGCCAACCAAGCAAGCTTGCAAAGGAAATCTGCACTACAATGAAGTCTCACCTCCCCCCGGTCAAAAGGGCCATCTGAAAAAGTGTAAAATCCAGAAAGGCAGGACAGGCCATGGAGAACTGGGAGCCTTGTTATGCTGATGGGCGGGATGTAAACTGCCAACAGACACTCGGGAGAAGTGTATGGTGTTTCCTGAAACATCTAAAAAAACAAAGCAACAGAGCCCTAGGGCACTTCCACTTATGGTCCTATAGCTTAGGGAAATTAAAATCAAAAAGATACAGCCACCCCAATGTTTGGGACGCCTCTGTTTACAAGAACCTCGTTTACCGTACAAGTTCAATATCACAGAAAGTGAAAAATGGATAAAGAACTTGTGGTACTTACGTACAATGCAGTATCACTCAGCAGTGAAATCTATGCCATCAGGCCCGTAGCAGCACAATGAGTGGATTCAGGTACGATGATTCTAACTGAAATAAGTCACACAGAAAAAGAAACATCATAAGATATCAGTAATACACG